>NC_048565.1:93931003-94013503 GCF_013265735.2 Oncorhynchus mykiss | reverse complement strand
AGGCCATTCAATACTCCCATATGTTCCTAGACTCATTGGACAACTGGGTTAGGTTGGGGATATTAACTACTAAATTGATGCATACGTGACTAATGGGAATTGGGGTATTTACAGGTATTTGGTCATGTTAAACCCATGAACTCAGTCATTACATGAAAGGAGTGGATTCTGGATGCCTGTCTGCTTCTGCTCTCTGGCCATGGCTTCACAATAGCAATGGAGCAGGCAGAAGCACCAACAGATCTGATACCAGGCTAGTGAGATCAGATCTGGGACCAGGGCTAGTGAGATCAGATCTGGGACCAGGCTAGAGAGATCAGATCTGGGACCAGGCTATTGAGATCAGATCTGGGACCAGGCTGGAGAGATCAGATCTGGGACCAGGTTAGTGAGATCAGATCTGGGACCAGGTTAGTGAGATCAGATCTGGGACCAGGCTGGAGAGATCAGATCTGGGACCAGGGATAGTGAGATCAGATCTGGGACCAGGCTAGTGAGATCAGATCTGGGACCAGGGCTAGTGAGATCAGATCTGGGACCAAGCTAGGTGAGATCAGATCTGGGACCAGGCTAGTGAGATCAGATCTGGGACCAGGCTAGTGAGATCAGATCTGGGACCAGGCTAGGGAGATCAAATCTGGGACCAGGCTGGAGAGATCAGATCTGGGACCAGGGATAGTGAGATCAGATCTGGGACCAGGGATAGTGAGATCAGATCTGGGACCAGGGCTAGTGAGATCAGATCTGGGACCAGGGCTAGTGAGATCAGATCTGGGACCAGGGCTAGTGAGATCAGATCTGGGAACAGGGCTAGTGAGATCAGATCTGGGACCAGGGCTAGTGAGATCAGATCTGGGACCAGGGCTAGTGAGATCAGATCTGGGAACAGGGCTAGTGAGATCAGATCTGGGACCAGGGCTAGTGAGATCAGAACTGGGACCAGGCCTAGTGAGATCAGATCTGGGACCAGGGCTAGCGGATTCTGCATTCTGCTGTAAGTAAGCAGAGTCATATCTAAAGTCGTATGTGCAGCTTCAGGGTCTAAGACATAGGAGTCTCTCTGTCCCAAATAGCATGATGTTCCCTGTGTAGTGCACTACTTTTGACCAGATCCTACAAGGTCCAGGACAACAGTAGTGCACTACGTAGGCGATAGGGTGCCATTTGGGACGAAACCACAGCTAATGGTATTAATATCAGGTTCCCTGCAGGCTGGAGCTATATTTATAAGGGTCCCAATGGAAGACTGACCTTCCCAATGCAGCCGGCTGGCATTTCACACTTTACAGCAAGATCCTGGCAGAAGTCTATTACTTGAATGCTGTCACTTTTTTTATTTATTCAATAACAACTCTATACTCTATACCTATATGGAAAAACTCCAGTGTTAGGAATTATGATGTGGATGAGATCTGGAGAGAAAAAAAGGTTAATATCAGGACAGTATCAGTCGCAGACTATGAAGTAGCTGGCGTGGTTTTGTATGGAACTAATGTTTGATGTATGGCCTCATTGTTGCCTAATTAGACGTCTTCCACATGTCATGTACAGAATGTATGCTACTATTTATTTGACTAGGCAAGTCAGTTAATTAAGAACAAATTCTTATTTTCAATGACGGTCTAGGAACAGTGGGGTTAACTGCCTGTTCAGGGGCAGAACGACAGATTTGTACCTTGTCAGCTCGGGAGTTTGAACTTGCAACCTTCCGGTTACTAGTCCAACGCTCGAACCACTAGGCTACCCTGCCGCCTCTACACTCTAACCACTAGGCTACCCTGCCGTCCCTACACTCTAACCACTAGGCTACCCTGCCGCCCCTACACTCTAACCACTAGGCTACCCTGCCGCCCCTACACTCTAACCACTAGGCTAACCCTGCCGCCCCTACACTCTAACCACTAGGCTACCCTGCCGCCCCTACACTCTAACCACTAGGCTACCTGCCGCCCCTACACTCTAACCACTAGGCTAACCCTGCCGCCTCTACACTCTAACCACTAGGCTACCCTGCCGCCCCTACACTCTAACCACTAGGCTACCCTGTCGCCCCAATACCAATTAAGACATTTGTAACAAAAGCAGTACATCATTATATAAATACTAGATACTGTATTGGGAATCAAAGGGGAAATATTCTTATTCTTTATTATTATTTTTGAAATTCGTTGAAAATCATATTTTTTTATCTGAATACTCTCGTATTAATTCCACACTCACCTGTGTACTTTTCCCAGTTTTAGTTGTACCAGATACTATAACAAGTCGATTGTTCACCAGGATATCCAAAAATTCCTCTCTAGCTTTCCAAACAGGTAGAGACTTTCTCTCTTCCAGTAGTTTATAATAACGAGAGGAGAAAGGCAATCCATCAAATCGGTTCAGCTCCAGATCCTCTCCGAAGACAAACGCTTCTTCCACGCAGTCAGCAGTTTCCGAATCCGAACAAATCTCTTTCTCCGTCAAATGCTTGTCCTGCTCGGACATGGTCGATCTCTCCGCCATGGAAATGATCGTGGATCCCGTCGAGAGCGCAACAACTGTTGGCAACAGATATAATCAAAAGGCACAGAGAACCGTTTATCCCCTTAAAAAATGAATTCACCGACACATTATAATCCATGTAACCTTTACCAACATTGACTTGGAGTTCAATGTATAATCCAAACAGATTTCCGTTAATATTTTGTTGACAGATGTGAAGAGATTTCAGGACAAACAACATGCAGTTTTTTGTTCTTATGTCGGATTAAAACTCTATTACCGTTTCTCGTCTGTCAATCCGCAGCGCACTGTTGCGCTATTGGCCACTGGCGTGGTCAAACACGTGGGTTGACTTGCATAGGCTACACGAATTAATGTGCGCCTACATATGATCACGTGACCACTCAGCCGACTGTAGACTAATAACCCTCTTATAATAATCGAATAAAATTGACAGGGAGAGGGGGTGTGCACCAGTGGAGGCTGGTGGAATGAGTTATAGGAGGACGGGCTCGTTGTAATGGCTGGAATGGAATTATAGGAACAGATTTAAATGTTGTTTCCATATGTTTGATGTGCTTGATACCGTTCCATTCCAACCATAGAAGTTAGGGGAAATAAAGTCCAGATGGTTTTATTTTATAGTGGAGATCAAGTGAATGAATTGGCTGGCTGGGCTGATGGGACAGCGGACAGGGAATTCTCAGATGGAGAACATGCATAGATTTACCCGGCGCTAAACATTTTTAAAAAAAAGTATGATTTAGAACGCGTCTCAACCAATCACAATGCTTGTTTTGACAAACCCGTTGTTGGAGGCGTGGCCTTATGTTAGCTCTGTTTGGCTACCCATGGCATTAAGTGTCATGCCCGTTCATGAGTGATGTTACACTCTGTTAAGATTGTACGCTCTCGGTTCTGCAGTCTGAAAAAGAGTCAACTTAATGCATATGTTGCTAAAGAGCCAGCTAGCGTCATTGTCAAGACAGTCACTATTTTGTTGCAGTAGGTCATCTGGATGTATACTTTAGGTAGTGGGACAATAGCTAACAGGTTAGTGGTTCCCAAACGTTTTTATAGTCCCGTACCGCTTCAAACATTCATCCTCCAGCTGTGTACTCAGTGGCTTCTGATTAAATTCAATTTTCACAGAACCACTTGTTGCAATTTCAATGACACTCTCTTGTTCAGACATCAGTAAGTGGACTGGAGGCAGGGAATGAAAGGGATAACAAATCCAGTTGTTTGTGTCATCCATTTCAGGAATGTACCTGCACACCCAACTCACACAGGTACTTTGCTATATCACATTTCACATTGTCCGTTTTAATTAACTAGGCAAGTCAGTTAAGAACAAATTCTTATTTACAATGACGGTCGATCGGTGAACAGGGGAGTTAACTGCCTTGTTCAGGGGCAGAACAACAGATTTTTACCTTGTCAGCTCAGGGATTCAATCCAGCAACCTTTCGAATACTGGCCCAACACTCTAACCACTAGGCTACCTGACGCTCGTCCTTAAGCTTGAGTTCAATTGCACACAAAAAAATCATACAATGATGGAAAGACCTGTGTGTTGTCCTTGTTAACGCAGATAGAAAAGAGCTCCAACTTCTTAATCATAGCCTCAATTTTGGGGAAGAGGAGCCAATAGCAGTCAACGATGAACATTTGTATGAATTTTATAATAGACACAAAAAAAACAAGACCACTTTAGTGCTTAAAAAAACATTTTACTGATACTGCTCAAGTGTTCAAAGGTCTGTGTGTATTGACATAGACACTAAAGTGTATGAAATAATTATCTTACAAAAATCGATCTGTCCATGATAACGTGTTTACATGTAACATATTGTGTTTTCTATGTCACACAGACAAACATTAACTTTCAAACAGAATAGACAGGTAGGACAGAGGACAGGTAGGACACAGGACAGGTAATACTGATGTGACTACAGGTAGGAAACAGAACAGGTACAGTAGGACACAGGACAGGTAGGACACAGGACAGGTAGGACACAGGATGTGACGTGACTACAGGTAGGACACAGGACAGTAATACTGATGTGACTACAGGTAGGAAACAGAACAGGTACAGTAGGACACAGGACAGGTAGGAAACAGGACAGTAATACTGGTGTGACTACAGGTAGGACACAGGACAGGTAGGACACAGGACAGGTAGGACTCAGGACAGGTAGGACTCAGGACAGTAATACTGGTGTGACTACAGGTAGGACACAGGACAGGTACAGTAGGACACAGGACAGGTAGGACTCAGGACAGTAATACTGGTGTGACTACAGGTAGGACACAGTACAGGTACAGTAGGACACAGGACAGGTAGGAAACAAGACAGGTACAGTAGGACACAGGACAGGTAGGACACAGGACAGGTTGGACACAGGACAGTAATACTGGTGTGACTACAGGTAGGACACAGGACAGGTACAGTAGGACACAGGACAGGTAGGAAACAGGACAGGTACAGTAGGACACAGGACAGGTAGGACACAGGACAGTAATACTGGTGTCATGGCAACAAGACTTTCAAACAGAAAAGTTAACAAGGTAAAACTAGTGCAACACAATAGAACGCCATAGTAAAACTAACTGATTATGAATCTATGGATCTCTGCCTCCGAAAGACAAGAGATTAAATACTAGAAGGACGTGACAAAACACATCTGTTTTTCCATCTGGATATTGGAGAACAAGAGGTGTGTGATTAAAATAAAGTTGAAGTGTGAATGAAAAGGTTTGAACAATACTGTCAACAATTACAGCCTTCACTCTGTAATAAAAACAACAAAT
Source organism: Oncorhynchus mykiss (assembly GCF_013265735.2). NCBI lineage: Eukaryota > Metazoa > Chordata > Actinopteri > Salmoniformes > Salmonidae > Oncorhynchus > Oncorhynchus mykiss. The sequence goes on along the minus strand of NC_048565.1, from coordinate 94,008,205 downwards.
AATGTAATGAAATAATCACCTTGTATCTTCTGAGTTTTATGACATAAAGACAAGACTAAGACACGTCTGGACTGTGTAATAACACCTCTGGACTGTGTAATAACACCTCTGGACTGTGTAATAACACCTCTGGACTGTGTAATAACACCTCTGGACTGAGTAATAACACCTCTGGACTGAGTAATAACACCTCTGGACTGTGTAATAACACCTCTGGACTGTGTAATAACACCTCTGGACTGTGTAATAACACCTCTGGACTGTGTAATAACATGCAATAACACCTCTGGACTGAGTAATAACATGTAATAACACCTTTGGACTGAGTAATAACATGTAATAACACATCTGGACTGACAAAACAGCAAAATAATGACTTCCATGGCAAAAATGATTGGTTTTCCACCTCTTAAAGAGGTTTCTGTTTTTGCTTATTAACCTTCGTGTTCAGTTCCAATTACCACTTGTTAGCCTTTCTGTTAGGTAGCCCTACTTCTGTCTGACGGTGTGACATAATCCCACAATCAAGTGTTTATGTAGAGCTATGTAGTGTTATGTAGAGCTATGTAGTGCTTATGTAGTGCTATGTAGTGCTATGTAGTATTTATGTAGAGCTATGTAGTGTTTATGTAGTGTTTATGTAGTGTTATGTAGTGCTATGTAGTGTTTATGTAGTGTTATGTAGTGTTTATGTAGTGTTTATGTAGTGTTATGTAGTGCTATGTAGTGTTTATGTAGTGTTTATGTAGTGTTATGTAGTGCTATGTAGTGCTATGTAGTGTTTATGTAGTGTTATGTAGTGCTATGTAGTGTTTATGTAGTGTTTATGTAGTGTTATGTAGTGCTATGTAGTGTTTACGTAGTGTTTATGTAGTGCTATGTAGTGTTTATGTAGTGTTTATGTAGTGTTATGTAGTGCTATGTAGTGTTTATGTAGTGTTTATGTAGTGTTATGTAGTGCTATGTAGTGCTATGTAGTGTTTATGTAGTGCTATGTAGTGTTTATGTAGTGCTATGTAGTGTTTATATAGTGTTTATGTAGTGCTATGTAGTGCTATGTAGTGTTTATGTAGTGTTTATGTAGTGCTATGTAGTGTTTATGTAGTGCTATGTAGTGTTTATGTAGTGTTTATGTAGTGCTATGTAGTGTTTATGTAGTGTTTATGTAGTGCTATGTAGTGCTATGTAGTGTTTATATAGTGTTTATGTAGTGCTATGTAGTGTTTATGTAGTGCTATGTAGTGTTTATGTAGTGTTTATGTAGTGCTATGTAGTGCTATGTAGTGTTTATGTAGTGCTATGTAGTGTTATGTAGTGTTTATGTAGTGCTATGTAGTGCTATGTAGTGTTTATGTAGTGCTATGTAGTGTTTATGTAGAGCTATGTAGTGTTATGTAGTGCTATGTAGTGCTTATGTAGTGTTTATGTAGTGTTTATGTAGTGTTTATGTAGAGCTATGTAGTGTTTATGTAGTGCTATGTAGTGTTTATGTAGTGTTTATGTAGTGTTTATGTAGTGTTTATGTAGAGCTATGTAGTGTTATGTAGTGCTATGTAGTGCTTATGTAGTGTTTATGTAGTGTTTATGTAGTGTTTATGTAGAGCTATGTAGTGTTTATGTAGTGCTATGTAGTGTTTATGTAGTGTTTATGTAGTGTTATGTAGTGCTATGTAGTGTTTATGTAGTGCTATGTAGTGTTTATGTAGAGTTTATGTAGTGTTTATGTAGTGTTTATGTAGAGCTATGTAGTGTTTATGTAGTGCTATGTAGTGTTTATGTAGTGCTTATGTAGTGCTATGTAGTGTTTATGTAGAGCTATGTAGTGTTTATGTAGTGCTATGTAGTGCTTATGTAGTGTTTATGTAGTGTTTATGTAGTGCTATGTAGTGTTTATGTAGTGCTATGTAGTGTTTATGTAGAGCTATGTAGTGTTTATGTAGAGCTATGTAGTGCTTATGTAGTGTTTATGTAGTGTTTATGTAGTGCTATGTAGTGTTTATGTAGTGTTCAGTGGTGTTTATGTAGTGTTTATGTAGTGCTATGTAGTGTTTATGTAGTGTTAAGTGGTGTTTATGTAGTGTTTATGTAGTGCTATGTAGTGTTATGTAGTGTTATGTAGTGTTTATGTAGTGCTTATGTAGTGCTATGTAGTGCTATGTAGTATTATGTAGTGCTATGTAGTGCTATGTAGTGTTCATGTAGTGCTTATGTAGTGCTATGTAGTGCTATGTAGTGCTATGTAGTGTTTATGTAGTGCTTATGTAGTGCTATGTAGTGCTATGTAGTGTTTATGTAGAGCTATGTAGTGTTTATGTAGTGCTATGTAGTGCTTATGTAGTGCTATGTAGTGTTTATGTAGAGCTATGTAGTGTTTATGTAGTGCTATGTAGTGTTTATGTAGTGCTATGTAGTGTTCATGTAGTGCTTATGTAGGGCTATGTAGTGCTATGTAGTGTTCATGTAGTGCTTATGTAGTGCTATGTAGTGCTATGTAGTGCTATGTAGTGCTATGTAGTGCTATGTAGTGTTCATGTAGTGCTTATGTAGTGCTATGTAGTGCTATGTAGTGCTATGTAGTGCTATGTAGTGTTTATGTAGTGCTTATGTAGTGCTATGTAGTGCTATGTAGTGTTTATGTAGAGCTATGTAGTGTTTATGTAGTGCTATGTAGTGCTTATGTAGTGCTATGTAGTGTTTATGTAGAGCTATGTAGTGTTTATGTAGTGCTATGTAGTGTTTATGTAGTGCTATGTAGTGTTCATGTAGTGCTTATGTAGGGCTATGTAGTGTCTATATATGTAGTGCTTGTGGGTGTTGAGATAACTCTTTGGTCGGCTGCTGAGTATAAGGTTGTTGAATGGTTGGTATAAGGTTGGTTTAAGGTTGGTTTAAGGTAGGTGTACAGCTGGTGTAAGGTTGGTGTAAGATTGGTGTATGGTTAGTGTACGGTTTAAGGTTGGTATAAAGTTGGTGTATGGTTGTTGTCAGGTTTGTGTTAGATTGGTGTATACAGTGGCTTGCGAAAATATTCACCCCCCTTGTCTTTTTCCTATTTTATTGCCTTACAACCTGGAATTGAATTGAACCTGGTTGAATCATTTGATTTACACAACATATCTACCACTTTGAAGATGAAAATATTATTTTATTGTGAAACAAACAAGAAATAAGACAAAAAAAAACAGAACTTGAATGTGCGTAACTACTACTTTATAGAGCCACCTTTTGCAGCAATTACAGCTGCAAGTCTCCTGGGGTATGTCTCTATAAGCTTGGCACATCTAGCCACTGGGATTTTTGCCCATTCTTCAAGGCAAAACTGCTCCAGTTTCTTCAATTTGGATGGGTTCTCCAGCTCCTTCAAGTTGGACTGGTTCCGCTGGCAATCTTTAAGTCATATCACAGATTCTCAATTGGATTGAGGTCTGGGCTTTGACTAGGCCATTCCAATGTATTTAAATGTTTCCCCTTAAACCACTCAAGTGTTGCTTTAGCAGTATGCTTAAGGTCATTGTCCTGCTGGAAGGTGAACCTCCGTCCAAGTCTCAAATCTCTGGAAGACTGAAACAGGTTTCCCTCAAGAATTTCCCTGTATTTAGCTCCATCCATCATTCCTTCAATTCTGACCAGTTTCCCAGTCCCTTCCGAGGAAAAACCTCTCCACAGCATGATGCTGCCACCACCATGCTTCACTGTGGGGATGGTGTTCTCAGGGTGATGGAGGTGTTTGGTTTCCGCCAGACATAGCGTTTTCCTTGTTGGCCAAAAAGCTCAATTTTAGTCTCATCTGACCAGAGTACCTTCTTCCATATGTTTGGGGAGTCTCCCACATGCCTTTTGGCGAACAAGAAACGTGTTTGCTTATTTTTTTCTGGCCACTCTTCCGTAAAGCCCAGCTCTGTGGAGTGTACGGCTTAAAGTGGTCCTATGGGCAGATACTTCAATCTCCGCTGTGGAGCTTTTGCAGCTCCTTCAGGGTTATCTTTGGTCTCTTTGTTGCCTCTCTGATTAATGCCCTCCTTGCCTGGTCCGTGACTTTTGGTGGGCGCCCTTCTCTTGACAGGTTTGTTGTGGTGCCATATTCTTTACATTTTTTATAATTGATTTAATGGTGCTCCGTAGGATGTTCAAAGTCTCTGATATTATTTTATAACCCAACCCTGATCTGTACTTCTCCACACCTTTGTCCCTGACCAGTTTGGAGACTGCCTTGGTCTTCATGGTGCCGCTTGCTTGGTGGTGCCCCTTGCTTAGTGGTGTTGCAGACTCTGGGGGCCTTTAAGGACAGGTGTATATATACTGTGATCATGTGACAGATCATGTGACACTTAGATTGCACACAGGTGTGCACTATTTAACTAATTATGAAGGTAATTGGTTGCACCAGATCTTATTTAGGGGCTTCATAGCAAAGGGGGTGAATACATATATGCACACACCACTTTTTCGTTTTTCGTTTTTTATAATTTCACTTCACAAATTTGGACTATTTTGTGTTTGTCCATTACATGAAATCCAAACAAAAATCTATTTAAATGACAGGTTGTAATGAAACAAAATAGGAAAAACACCAAGGGGATGAACACTTTTGTAAGGCACTGTAGTCGTTGAAAGATTGGTGTATGGTTGGTGTAAGGTTGGTGTATGGTTGGTGTAAGGTTGGTGTAAGGTTGGTGTATGGTTGGTGTATGGTTGGTATAAGGTTGGTGTAAGGTTGTTATTGGTGTTCCTCAGGGCTCAATCTCTCAGCATCAGTGAATACACAGTACGGTCACAGAGGGAGAAACAGCTGGCTGTATACTGTACGGAGGAAGACCTACGACAGGATTTACCGGTGATGCCGTTGTCTTACAACAGGTGGCGTCATACACAAGTCCGTCAACCCAAGTGCAGTAGATGTCTTTCCCTTTGTTCTGAATCCAGGTCATTGAACGCCACGTTAGGGTCTTTACAACTTCCCAGATCTCCAGAGACAGGCTTTGTTAAGTTGGACCGTTCCCCTTGCTTCCTGTCCATCAAAACAGGTTCAAATATCCCCATGATTGAAATCAAATGGCTAACAGTAGAAAAAAAATATATTAAAAAAAATAAACAAAGACTACAGATGAAATCCCAAGTGTCTGGCACAGTGCACGGTGTGGTAACTAATGAATAAATACACAAAACATAAATACTTTACATACGTGTACCTGAGCTCAGACCTATAGCACCTCTCTGACATCAGAGCACCAACAGGGGGGCTGACTCGCTGACACGCCACCCGCCCAACGCTCCGTCCCCGTTATTCAAAAACTCAGAGACACCACATCATTAAGGTTTTCAGAGTTTCATAGTGCAAGTGAAATGTCTTTGTCGTCTCGCGGAAAGAACGTCCTTTAATTCCCCTTCAAGTTTAGTCCAGCTGCTCTCAGCTGCTGAACTTGGCGTGGACGATCATACGAGGCTTAGGTAGTGTTGGGGGTTGCTTAGGAACAGATCTAGGGGGGGAGGGAGGGAAAAGGAGATAGATGTTAAAAGTGCATGTTAAGTGTCATGTCCAGAAATTCACAAGTGAATGGTTAGAAAACTTATTCTTGGCATGACTGGATAAATTGATTCATCTCAGAACGCTGAACAAAATCCTCCTTGGCCAAAATCTTCCTTGGCCAGCCAGTAACAGTCTGTCAAGCGAGACTATAAGTTGATTGATCTAATGCTGAGTGTTGTCCAAAGTATCTGGGACGCACCTGTTGTGGTGTGGAACAGGTCTCAGCGGCCTGGGGACACCGGGGACAGGTACAGGGATGGGGACGCCAACAGCAATGGGACTACGAATCAGATGACCACTCCTTCCGGGGGAGTTAGGGTTAGGGTTAGCAGGCAAAGGCTTCTGGGAATTCCTGCCCAGGGGGTAGGCAGGTAAAGGCTTCTGGGTATTCCTGCCCAGGGGGTCGGCAGGTAGAGGCTTCTGGGTATTCCTGCCCAGGGGATCGGCAGGTAGGGGTTTCTGGGGTGGACTTGGCATCTCCAAATCCTATTAAAGACAGACACACCGACAATCAATCAAAACAATCAATGAATGAAGGAATCAGTCTATCAATCAAATCAAACCAACTCTTTATTGTCCCAATTTGGAACATGTGTAAAGCAGTATTAAGTCCAAAATGAGCCATGCTGATTCATTCAAAGCTTAGTCTGAACTGAAAACGGATGGAATCAGTCGACTCAGATGATAACGTTGACCCACACACACCACCAGGGGGCGATCAAAGCCACCTAATTGTACCCCGGGTCTCATCTGAGCTCTGTCTGCCTGTATTACCCATCGACACCATCCCTTGGTCACCATGGCAGCCCTCCCTCCCACCCTCCCCAGACAGACAGTATATATATATGTGTCCAAAATGGCACCCTATTCCCTGTAGGGCCCTGGTCAAAAGTAGTGCACTACTACCCTATAGGTCCTGGTCAAAAGTAGTGCACTACTACCCTATAGGTCCTAATCTAAAGTAGTGCACTACTACCCTATAGGTCCTGGTCAAAAGTAGTGCACTATAAAGGGAATAGGGCCATTGAAGAATCAGGCAGCATGTGATGAAGATCCGTCATGTGTTAGTAATCTACTGTAGAAGGATGACATCATGATTAACTGTCTGGCTGTTACCTAGCGTACAGATGTTCCACATTCACACACACAGACAGGCAGACGGACAGAAATAAAGAACACGCACAAACACACACACACACACACACACACACACACACACACACACACACACACACACACATCGTTTCTCTAAGAAGGAAAGAGTGTTTAGATACTCCATACAGTATCATACAGTACCATACAGTATCATACAGTACCATATAGTATCATACAGTATCATACAGTACCATACTGTACCATACAGTATCACACAGTATCATATAGTAACAAACAGTATCACACAGTATCATACAGTATCATATAGTAACAAACAGTACCATACAGTAGCACACAGTAGCATACAGTATCATACAGAATCATACAGACCATAAAGTATCATACAGTATCATACAGTATCATACACTACTATACAATACAGTACCATAGCATACAGTATCATACAGTACCATACAGTACCATACAGTACCATAAAGTATCATACAGTATCATACCATACAGTACCATACATTATCATACAGTACCATACAGTATCATACAGTATCATACAGTACAGTACCATACAGTACCATACAGTATCATACAGTATCATACAGTACCATACAGTATCATACCATACAGTACCATACAGTATCATACCATACAGTACCATACAGTATCATACCATACAGTATCATACAGTACAGTACCATACAGTACCATACAGTATCATACCATACAGTATCATACAGTACAGTACCATACAGTACCATAAAGTATCATACAGTAACATAACATACAGTACCATACATTATCATACAGTACCATACAGTACCATACATTATCATACAGTACAATACAGTACCATACAGTATCATACAGTATCATACAGTACCATACAGTACAGTACCATACAGTATCATACCATACAGTACCATACAGTATCATACCATACAGTACCATACAGTACCATACAGTCTCATACAGTACCATGCAGTACCATACCATACAGTATCATACAGTACAGTACCACACAGTATCATACCATAGAGTACCATACAGTATCATACCATACAGTATCATACAGTAGAGTACCATACAGTATCATACAGTACCATACCATACAGTACTATACAGTATCATACCATACAGTATCATACAGTAGAGTACCATACAGTATCATACAGTACAGTATCATACAGTATCAGACCATACAGTATCATACAATACAGTACCATACAGTACAATATAGTATCATACCATACAGTACCATACAGTACCATACAGTATCATACCACACAGTACCATACAGTAGAGTACCATACAGTACCATACAGTATCATACAGTACCATACCATACAGCACTATACAGTACAGTACCATAGAGTACCATACAGTATCACACAGTACCATACAATAACATACAGTACCATACAGTATCATACGATACAGTATCATACAGTAGAGTACCATACAGTATCATACAGTATCACAAAGTACAGTACCATAGAGTATCATACAGTATCACACAGTACCATACAATAACATAGAGTACCATACAGTATCATACCATACAGTATCATACAGTAGAGTACCATACAGTATCATACAGTATCATACCATACAGTATCATACAGTATCATACCATACAGTATCATACAGTACAGTACCATAGAGTATCATACAGTATCACACAGTACCATACAATAACATACAGTACCATACAGTATCATACCATACAGTATCATACAGTAGAGTACCATACAGTATCATACAGTACCATACCATACAGTACTATACAGTATCATACCATACAGTATCATACAGTAGAGTACCATACAGTATCATACCATACAGTATCATACAGTATCAGACCATACAGTATCATACCATACAGTACCATACAGTACAATATAGTATCATACAGTACCATAAAGTATCATACAGTATCATACAGTACCATACAGTACCATACATTACCATACAGTATCATACAGTACCATACAGTACAGTACCATACAGTATCATACAGTATCATACAGTATCATACAGTACCATACAGTATCATACCATACAGTACCATACAGTATCATACCATACAGTATCATACAGTACCATAACATACAGTACTATACAGTATCATACCATACAGTATCATACAGTAGAGTACCATACAGTATCATACCATACAGTATCATACAGTATCAGACCATACAGTATCATACCATACAGTACCATACAGTACAATATAGTATCATACAGTACCATACAGTACCATAAAGTATCATACAGTACAGTACCATACAGTACCACACAATAACATACAGTACCATACAGTACCATACAATAACATACAGTACCATACAGTATCATACCATACAGTATCATACAGTACCATACAGTATCATACAGTATCATACCATACAGTACCATACAGTATCATACCATACATTACCATACAGTACCATACAGTATCATACCATACAGTACCATACAGTATCATACCATACAGTACCATACAGTATCATACCATACAGTACCATACTGTACCATACAGTACAATATAGTATCATACAGTACCATACTGTACCATACAGTACCATAGTGTATCATACAGTACCATACAGTACCATACAGTACCATACTGTACCATACATTACCATAGTGTATCATACAGTACAGTTCCATAAGGTATCATACCATACAGTATCATACCATACAGTATCATGCCATACAGTACCATACAGTATCATATAGTATCATACAGTACATTACCAAACATTATCATACAGTACCATACTGTACCATACATTACCATACTGTACCATACATTACCATACAGTATCATACCATACAGTATCATGCCATACAGTACCATACAGTATCATGCAGTATCATACAGTATCATACCATACAGTACCATACAATACCATACAGTATCATACCATACAGTACCATACAATACCATACAATATCATACAGTACAATACAGTATCGTACAGTACCATACAATACCATACAATATCATACAGTACCATACAGTATCATACAGTATTATACAGTACAGTACCATACAATACCATACAGTACCATACAGTACCATACAGTATCATACCATACAGTACCATACAATACCATACAATATCATACAGTACCATACAATACCATACAATATCATACAGTACCATACAATATCATACAGTACCATAACATACAGTACCTTACAGTATCATACCATACAGTATCATACAGTACCATACAGTGTCATACCATACATTATCATAGCATACAGTATCATACCATACAGTACCATACAGTACCATACAGTATAATACAGTACCATACAGTACCATAACATACATTACCATAACATACAGTACCATAACATACAGTATCATACCATACAGTACCATACCATACAGTACCATACAGTACCATATAGTATCATACAGTATCATACAGTACCATACAGTACCCAACAGTACCATACAGTATCATACAGTACCATACAGTACCATACAGTATCATACATGACCACACAGTACCATACAGTACCATACAGTACCATACAGTACCATACCATACAGTACCATACAGTACCATATAGTATCATACAGTATCATACAGTACCATACAGTACCCAACAGTACCATACAGTATCATACAGTACCATACAGTACCATACAGTATCATACATGACCACACAGTACCATACAGTACCATACAGTACCATACAGTATCATACAGTACCATACAGTACCATACAGTATCATACATGACCACACAGTACCATACAGTACCATACAGTACCATACAGTATCATACAGTACCATACAGTACCATACAGTACCATACAGTATCATACAGTACCATACAGTACCATACAGTATCATACAGTACCATACAGTACCATACAGTATCATACATGACCACACAGTACCATACAGTACCATACAGTACCATACAGTACCATACCATACAGTACCATACAGTACCATACAGTACCATACAGTACCATACAGTATCGTACAGTACCATACAGTACCATACAGTATCATACAGTACCATACAGTACCATACAGTACCATACAGTATCATACAGTACCATACCATACAGTACCATACAGTACCATACAGTACCATACAGTATCATACATGACCATACAGTACCATACAGTACCATACAGTACCATACAGTACCGTACAGTACCATACAGTACCATACAGTATCGTACAGTACCATACAGTACCATACAGTACCATACAGTATCGTACAGTACCATACAGTACCATACAGTACCATACAGTACCATACAGTATCATACAGTACCATACAGTACCATACAGTACAATACAGTACCATACAGTATCATACAGTACCATACAGTACCATACCATACAGTACCATACAGTATCATACCATACAGTACCATACAGTACCATACAGTACCATACAGTACCATACCATACAGTACCATACAGTATCATACCATACAGTACCATACAGTACCATACAGTATCATACCATACAGTACCATACAGTACCATACAGTATCATACCATACAGTACCATACAGTATCATACAGTATCATACAGTACCATACAGTACCATACAGTATCATACCATACAGTACCATACAGTATCATACAGTATCATACAGTACCATACAGTACCATACAGTATCATACCATACAGTACCATACAGTACCATACAGTATCATACCATACAGTACCATACAGTACCATACAGTATCATACCATACAGTATCATACAGTATCATACAGTACCATACAGTACCATACAGTATTATACAGTATCATACAGTACCATACAGTATCATACCATACAGTACCATACAGTATCATACAGTATCATACAGTACCATACAGTACCATACAGTATCATACCATACAGTACCATACAGTACCATACAGTATCATACCATACAGTACCATACAGTACCATACAGTATCATACCATACAGTATCATACAGTATCATACAGTACCATACAGTACCATACAGTATCATACAGTACCATACAGTACCATACAGTACCATACCATACAGTATCATACAGTACCATACAGTACCATACAGTATTATACAGTATCATACAGTACCATACAGTACCATACAGTACCATACAGTATCATACAGTACCATACAGTACCATACAGTACCATACCATACAGTACCATACAGTACCATACAGTACCATACAGTATCATACAGTACCATACAGTATCATACAGTACCATACAGTACCATACAGTACCATACCATACAGTATCATACAGTACCATACAGTACCATACAGTATTATACAGTACCATACAGTACCATACAGTACCATACAGTATCATACAGTACCATACAGTACCATACAGTACCATACAGTATCATACAGTACCATACAGTACCATACAGTACCATACCATACAGTATCATACAGTACCATACAGTATCATACCATACAGTACCATACAGTACCATACAGTATCATACCATACAGTACCATACAGTATCATACAGTATCATACAGTACCATACAGTACCATACAGTATCATACCATACAGTACCATACAGTATCATACAGTACCATACAGTACCATACAGTACCATACAGTATCATACAGTACCATACAGTACCATACAGTACCATACAGTATCATACAGTACCATACAGTACCATACAGTACCATACAGTATCATACAGTACCATACAGTACCATACAGTACCATACCATACAGTATCATACAGTACCATACAGTATCATACCATACAGTACCATACAGTACCATACAGTATCATACCATACAGTACCATACAGTATCATACAGTATCATACAGTACCATACAGTACCATACAGTATCATACCATACAGTACCATACAGTACCATACAGTACCATACAGTTCCATACAGTACCATACAGTACCATACAGTACCATACAGTTCCATACAGTACCATACAGTACCATACAGTTCCATACAGTACCATACAGTACCATACAGTTCCATACAGTACCATACAGTACCATACAGTTCCATACAGTACCATACAGTACCATACAGTACCATACAGTTCCATACAGTATCATACAGTACCATACAGTACCATACAGTTCCATACAGTACCATACAGTACCATACAGTACCATACAGTATCATACCATACAGTACCATACAGTACCATACAGTACCATACAGTATCATACCATACAGTATCATAAAGTACCATACAGTACCATACAGTACCATACAGTACCATACAGTACCATACCATACAGTACCATACAGTTCCATACAGTACCATACAGTTCCATACAGTACCATACAGTACCATACAGTACCATACAGTATCATACAGTACCATACAGTACCATACAGTATCATACAGTATCATACAGTATCATACAGTACCATACAGTATCATACAGTACCATACAGTACCATACAGTACCATACAGTATCATACAGTATCATACAGTACCATACAGTACCATACAGTATCATACAGTACCATACAGTATCATACAGTATCATACAGTACCATACAGTACCATACAGTATCATACAGTATCATACAGTACCATACAGTATCATACAGTATCATACAGTACCATACAGTACCATACAGTATCATACAGTACCATACAGTACCATACAGTATCATACAGTATCATACAGTATCATACAGTACCATACAGTATCATACAGTACCATACAGTATCATACAGTACCATACAGTACCATACAGTATCATACAGTATCATACAGTATCATACAGTACCATACAGTATCATACAGTATCATACAGTACCATACAGTACCATACAGTATCATACCATACAGTACCATACAGTATCATACAGTACCATACAGTACCATACAGTACCATACAGTACCATACCATACAGTACCATACAGTATCATACAGTACCATACAGTACCATACAGTACCATACAGTATCATACCATACAGTACCATACAGTATCATACCATACAGTACCATACAGTATCATACAGTACCATACAGTACCATACAGTACCATACAGTATCATACCATACAGTACCATACAGTATCATACAGTACCATACAGTACCATACAGTACCATACAGTATCATACAGTACCATACAGTACCATACAGTACCATACAGTATCATACCATACAGTACCATACAGTACCATACAGTATCATACAGTACCATACAGTACCATACAGTATCATACCATACAGTATCATACAGTACCATACAGTACCATACAGTACCATACCATACAGTACCATACAGTACCATACAGTATCATACAGTACCATACAGTACCATACAGTACCATACATTACCATACAGTATCATACCATACAGTATCATACAGTACCATACAGTATCATACAGTATCATACAGTACCATACAGTACCATACCATACAGTACCATACAGTACCATACCATACAGTATCATACAGTACCATACAGTATCATACAGTACCATACAGTACCATACCATACAGTATCATACAGTACCATACAGTATCATACAGTATCATACAGTACCATACAGTACCATACCATACAGTACCATACAGTACCATACCATACAGTATCATACAGTATCATACAGTATCATACAGTACCATACAGTACCATACCATACAGTACCATACAGTATCATACCATACAGTATCATACAGTACCATACAGTATCATACAGTATCATACAGTACCATACAGTACCATACCATACAGTATCATACAGTACCATACCGTACCATACAGTACCATACAGTACCATACCATACAGTACCATACCATACAGTATCATACAGTACCATACAGTATCATACAGTACCATACAGTACCATACCATACAGTATCATACAGTATCATACAGTACCATACAGTACCATACCATACAGTACCATACAGTACCATACCATACAGTATCATACAGTATCATACAGTACCATACAGTACCATACAGTACCATACAGTACCATACAGTACCATACCATACAGTATCATACAGTACCATACTGTACCATACAGTACCATACAGTACCATACAGTATCATACAGTACCATACAGTACCATACAGTATCATACAGTATCATACAGTATCATACAGTACCATACAGTACCATACAGTACCATACAGTATCATGCAGTACCATACAGTACCATACAGTACCATACAGTATCATACCATACAGTATCATACAGTACCATACAGTACCATACAGTACCATACAGTACCATACTGTACCATACAGTACCATACAGTATCATACAGTACCATACAGTACCATACAGTACCATACAGTATCATACAGTACCATACAGTACCATACAGTATCATACCATACAGTATCATACAGTACCATACAGTACCATACAGTACCATACCATACAGTACCATACAGTACCATACAGTATCATACAGTACCATACAGTACCATACAGTACCATACATTACCATACAGTATCATACCATACAGTATCATACAGTACCATACAGTATCATACAGTATCATACAGTACCATACAGTACCATACCATACAGTACCATACAGTACCATACCATACAGTATCATACAGTACCATACAGTATCATACAGTACCATACAGTACCATACCATACAGTATCATACAGTACCATACAGTATCATACAGTATCATACAGTACCATACAGTACCATACCATACAGTACCATACAGTACCATACCATACAGTATCATACAGTATCATACAGTATCATACAGTACCATACAGTACCATACCATACAGTACCATACAGTATCATACCATACAGTATCATACAGTACCATACAGTATCATACAGTATCATACAGTACCATACAGTACCATACCATACAGTATCATACAGTACCATACCGTACCATACAGTACCATACAGTACCATACCATACAGTACCATACCATACAGTATCATACAGTACCATACAGTATCATACAGTACCATACAGTACCATACCATACAGTATCATACAGTATCATACAGTACCATACAGTACCATACCATACAGTACCATACAGTACCATACCATACAGTATCATACAGTATCATACAGTACCATACAGTACCATACAGTACCATACAGTACCATACCATACAGTATCATACAGTACCATACTGTACCATACAGTACCATACAGTACCATACAGTATCATACAGTACCATACAGTACCATACAGTATCATACAGTATCATACAGTATCATACAGTACCATACAGTACCATACAGTACCATACAGTATCATACAGTACCATACAGTACCATACAGTACCATACAGTATCATACCATACAGTATCATACAGTACCATACTGTACCATACAGTACCATACAGTACCATACAGTACCATACTGTACCATACAGTACCATACAGTACCATACAGTATCATACAGTACCATACAGTACCATACAGTACCATACAGTATCATACAGTATCATACAGTACAGTACCATACAGTACCATACAGTATCATACAGTACCATACAGTACCATACAGTATCATACAGTATCATACAGTACCATACAGTACCATACAGTATCATACCATACAGTACCATACAGTACCATACAGTACCATACAGTATCATACAGTACCATACAGTACCATACAGTATCATACAGTACCATACAGTACCATACAGTACCATACCATACAGTATCATACAGTACCATACAGTATCATACCATACAGTACCATACAGTACCATACAGTATCATACCATACAGTACCATACAGTATCATACAGTATCATACAGTACCATACAGTACCATACAGTATCATACCATACAGTACCATACAGTACCATACAGTACCATACAGTTCCATACAGTACCATACAGTACCATACAGTACCATACAGTTCCATACAGTACCATACAGTACCATACAGTTCCATACAGTACCATACAGTACCATACAGTTCCATACAGTACCATACAGTACCATACAGTTCCATACAGTACCATACAGTACCATACAGTACCATACAGTTCCATACAGTATCATACAGTACCATACAGTACCATACAGTTCCATACAGTACCATACAGTACCATACAGTACCATACAGTATCATACCATACAGTACCATACAGTACCATACAGTACCATACAGTATCATACCATACAGTATCATAAAGTACCATACAGTACCATACAGTACCATACAGTACCATACAGTACCATACAGTATCATACCATACAGTACCATACAGTTCCATACAGTACCATACAGTTCCATACAGTACCATACAGTACCATACAGTACCATACAGTATCATACAGTACCATACAGTACCATACAGTATCATACAGTATCATACAGTACCATACAGTATCATACAGTACCATACAGTACCATACAGTACCATACAGTATCATACAGTATCATACAGTACCATACAGTACCATACAGTATCATACAGTACCATACAGTATCATACAGTATCATACAGTACCATACAGTACCATACAGTACCATACAGTATCATACAGTATCATACAGTATCATACAGTACCATACAGTACCATACAGTATCATACAGTACCATACAGTACCATACAGTATCATACAGTATCATACAGTATCATACAGTACCATACAGTATCATACAGTACCATACAGTATCATACAGTACCATACAGTACCATACAGTATCATACAGTATCATACAGTACCATACAGTATCATACAGTATCATACAGTACCATACAGTACCATACAGTATCATACCATACAGTATCATACAGTACCATACAGTACCATACAGTACCATACAGTACCATACCATACAGTACCATACAGTATCATACAGTACCATACAGTACCATACAGTACCATACAGTATCATACCATACAGTACCATACAGTATCATACCATACAGTACCATACAGTATCATACAGTACCATACAGTACCATACAGTACCATACAGTATCATACCATACAGTACCATACAGTATCATACAGTACCATACAGTACCATACAGTACCATACAGTATCATACAGTACCATACAGTACCATACAGTACCATACAGTATCATACCATACAGTACCATACAGTACCATACAGTATCATACAGTACCATACAGTACCATACAGTATCATACCATACAGTACCATACAGTACCATACAGTACCATACAGTACCATACAGTATCATACCATACAGTACCATACAGTACCATACAGTATCATACAGTACCATACAGTACCATACAGTACCATACATTACCATACAGTATCATACCATACAGTATCATACAGTACCATACAGTATCATACAGTATCATACAGTACCATACAGTACCATACCATACAGTACCATACAGTACCATACCATACAGTATCATACAGTACCATACAGTATCATACAGTACCATACAGTACCATACCATACAGTATCATACAGTACCATACAGTATCATACAGTATCATACAGTACCATACAGTACCATACCATACAGTACCATACAGTACCATACCATACAGTATCATACAGTATCATACAGTACCATACAGTACCATACCATACAGTACCATACAGTATCATACCATACAGTATCATACAGTACCATACAGTATCATACAGTATCATACAGTACCATACAGTACCATACCATACAGTATCATACAGTACCATACCGTACCATACAGTACCATACAGTACCATACCATACAGTACCATACCATACAGTATCATACAGTACCATACAGTATCATACAGTACCATACAGTACCATACCATACAGTATCATACAGTATCATACAGTACCATACAGTACCATACCATACAGTACCATACAGTACCATACCATACAGTATCATACAGTATCATACAGTACCATACAGTATCATACAGTACCATACAGTACCATACAGTACCATACAGTACCATACAGTACCATACCATACAGTATCATACAGTACCATACTGTACCATACAGTACCATACAGTACCATACAGTACCATACAGTATCATACAGTACCATACAGTACCATACAGTACCATACAGTATCATACAGTATCATACAGTACAGTACCATACAGTACCATACAGTACCATACAGTATCATACAGTACCATACAGTACCATACAGTATCATACAGTATCATACAGTACCATAAAGTACCATACAGTATCATACAGTACCATACTGTACCATACAGTACCATACAGTACCATACAGTACCATACAGTATCATACAGTACCATACAGTACCATACAGTACCATACAGTATCATACAGTATCATACAGTACAGTACCATACAGTACCATACAGTATCATACAGTACCATACAGTACCATACAGTATCATACCATACAGTATCATACAGTACCATACTGTACCATACAGTACCATACAGTACCATACAGTACCATACTGTACCATACAGTACCATACAGTACCATACAGTATCATACAGTACCATACAGTACCATACAGTACCATACAGTATCATACAGTACAGTACCATACAGTACCATACAGTACCATACAGTACCATACAGTACAGTACCATACAGTATCATACCATACAGTATCATACAGTACCATACTGTACCATACAGTACCATACAGTACCATACAGTACCATACAGTACAGTACCATACAGTATCATACAGTACCATACAGTACAGTACCATACAGTATCATACAGTACCATACAGTACCATACAGTACAGTACCATACAGTATCATACAGTACCGTACCATACAGTACCATACAGTACCATACAGTACCATACAGTACAGTACCATACAGTACCATACAGTACCATACAGTACAGTACCATACAGTATCATACAGTACCATACAGTACCAGCAACTATAATTGTTCTTTGCTCAATCATGTCACATGACCTGGATTGGAACCTTAATTGAAAGCTTTTTCCTCAAACTGTCGCCTTCTCTTTTCATGTGAGATGGTTCAGCACCATCCCCAGACAATACTTCCATTTTAATCTAATTCTAATGTCTGTTTAAGGCTTAAAATACAGGATAGAATCTTGCTTTGTTACAAGATTGCGCAAAACACAGACCCCTTACTCTAATGCAGTGGTATTCAACTCTGACCCTACGAGGTCTGGACCCTGCTTGTTGTCTGTTCTACCTGGTCATTAATATCACCCACCTGGTGTCCCAGGTCTAAATCAGGCCCTGACCATTAATATCACCCCACCTGGTGTCCCAGGTCTAAATCAGGCCCTGATTAGAGGGGAATCACCCACCTGGTGTCCCAGGTCTAAATCAGTCCCTGATTAGAGGGGAATCACCCACCTGGTGTCCCTGGTCTAAATCAGGCCATGATCATTAACATCACCCATCTGGTGTCCCAGGTTCTTAATCAGGCCCTGAACATTAACATCACCCATCTGGTGTCCCAGGTCTAAATCTTGGCCCTGATCATTAATATCACCCCACCTGGTGTCCCAGGTCTAAATCAGGCCCTGATCATTAATATCACCCCACCTGGTGTCCCAGGTCTAAATCAGGCCCTGATCATTAATATCACCCACCTGGTGTCTCAGGTCTAAATCAGGCCCTGATCATTAATATCACCCCACCTGGTGTCCCAGGTCTAAATCAGGCCCTGATCATTAATATCACCCACCTGGTGTCTCAGGTCTAAATCAGGCCCTGATCATTAATATCACCCCATCTGGTGTCCCAGGTCTAAATCAGGCCCTGATCATTAATATCACCCCACCTGGTGTCCCAGGTCTAAATCAGGCCCTGATCATTAATATCACCCACCTGGTGTCTCAGGTCTAAATCAGTCCCTGATCAGAGGGGAACAATGGAGAAAAAAACCCCGCAGTGGAACTGTCTTGGCGGTCCATAGTTGAGTTGGAGGGCTATAGTGGATGTGTCGCCAGGCCAAGTTCAGTACAGCTGGGTTTGTCTCGACTCGGTTTCTGCTCAGTAATGGCAAAAGCCCTTGAGTGACGTTGGCTGGTTTACAGCGGGGCGGTCGCTCTGCCTCATCGGGAATATCACAAGTTTCACACGTTTTTGTTTTTGTTTTTGAGAGGTTTCTATACCCCTGAAAACTTTAGTGACGCTTTGAGGGCTTTCGTTACGCTGCCATCCGTCAAGTGATCGTAAAGTGGTTATGTTTCCCCTTCGGTTCCACTATTGCCAAGAGCTGTGGGACGAGGGGAAACTGGCACATTACAAAGGTTCTTTCTCTATGAGGCCTACTGAAGGTTCTGTGAAGGCTACTGAAGGTTCTGTGAAGGCTACTGAAGGTTCTGTGAAGGCTAACTGAAGGTTCTGTGAAGGCTACTGAAGGTTCTGTGAAGGCTACTGAAGGTTCTGTGAAGGCTACTGAAGGGTCTGTGAAGGTTACTGAAGGTTCTGTGAAGGCTACTGAAGATTCTGTGAAGGCCTCTGAAGGTTCTGTGAAGGCTACTGAAGATTCTGTGAAGGCTACTGAAGGTTCTGTGAAGGCTACTGAAGATTCTGTGAAGGCTACTGAAGGTTCTGTGAAGGTTACTGTTGAACAACTACTAATCTGAAAATATTTGCAGCCGGTATTGTCACGCACGGACGGACGATTTGAGTACGATCCAAAATACAGGCTACAGTGTCAAATGGGGAAGACAAATTGAATCCAGGCCAGAAGGAAAGTGCACGTCTGATGGAATCCAGACATAAACCTGCGACTGTGAATGCAGTGGTAACTGTACAGCGCTCTTACCATTCATCTTGTTCCTGAGTTAGACCCTAGTGGGCAAAATTGGCTCAAATGAGGCTTTTCACAATGAGGGTCTTTTTAACAGCAAAACGGGTTCAAATGAGGCTTTTCACAATAAGGGTCTTTTTAACAGCAAAACGGGCTCAAATGAGGCTTTTCACAATGAGGGTCTTTTTAACAGCAAAACGGGTTCAAATGAGGCTTTTCACAATAAGGGTCTTTTTAACAGCAAAACGGGCTCAAATGAGGCTTTTCACAATAAGGGTCTTTTTAACAGCAAAACGGCAGTTATCCACTAGGATGGACACAGACAGCGTCTTTACTGAATACCAGAAGACCCCCATAGACACCCCATAGCCCTGGCTAAGCTGCCCCCAGCTGAGAGGCTCTTCGTGGGAAGAGTCAGCAGCCTGGTCAGCCTCCCTGGAGCTCCTAGGTCTGGAGCTGGGACCAAACATCTGTTACTGCTACAGGATGGGGGTTGGATCGGACTGGCAGTTAGACCACGACTACAGGCCTTGCTTATTAATGCTCGAAACCATTGGATTTTCTGGAAAAGCAACAGTTGAAAGGGAAGGCCTGTCTAAGCCTGTCTCTTATGCAGTGAGATATGGTATAGTCCAGTGAGTTAGCCAGAACTGAACACACGTTCTGATTTGTTGCGGAAACCAAGTGTTCCAGTTTAGACCCGTGGACATTCTAGAACTGGAATTTCATCGCCGGAACTCGGAACGCCGGACACAACATTCTACTGCAGTAAAGTGGGCCGTTCTGACAGCTTTATCCAACATTAGTTTGATATGGCTCAACTCAATTTACCACGTCTATTTACGCCGAGCTCGTTCCAGACTATAAATCAATAAACGCCCTCTGCCTCCTCAACACACACTGTCATTAATCTCATCTTCTCTTAAATTTACAATCTGGGAATCTGTTCAAAAGTCATTTAATTCATGTTTTGCTGTATCTGCCCATAAAGAACAGAATCCCAGATCGCAGCTTTAATGATGCTTGATGATACTTCAATAGACAGGCCTCGGGTCTGCTATGACCTCCTAATGACCTTCTGTTCATTATGGCAGGAGTTAACGTCTCATTAATGCTTTAACACACTGCTAATGAGCCTGATGTGTCCTAATGATGAGACACACACACACGCACGCACGCACGCACGCACACGCGCACGCGCACACACACACACGCACGCACGCACGCACACACGCACGCACGCACACACTGTAATGCTGTGGTATTGTGGATTTTATATTATACACGTGTAGTCAAATCAATTTCTAGAGTAATGATGTAATGTGTTATTGATGATGTAGGCTGTGTTTAAACCCTGTTTGGACCACAGGTAGAGAAGAGTAGCTGTAGAGTAGCTGTTTATATATTCTTATTCCACACCTCCATGTCTAGTCTGATAGAAACCTCCTCTAGTCTGATAGAAACCTCCTCTAGTCCGATAGAAACCTCCATGTCCCTCTAGTCTGATAGAAACCTCCTCTAGTCTGATAGAAACCTCCATGTTCCTCTAGTCTGATAGAAACCTCCTCTAGTCTGATAGAAACCTCCTCTAGTCTGATAGAAACCTCCTCTAGTCTGATAGAAACCTCCATGTTCCTCTAGTCTGATAGAAACCTCCTCTAGTCTGATAGAAACCTCCATGTTCCTCTAGTCTGATAGAAACCTCCTCTAGTCTGATAGAAACCTCCTCTAGTCTGATAGAAACCTCCATGTTCCTCTAGTCTGATAGAAACCTCCTCTAGTCTGATTGAAACCTCCTCTAGTCTGATAGAAACCTCCTCTAGTCTGATAGAAACCTCCATGTCCCTCTAGTCTGATATAAACCTCCTCTAGTCTGATAGAAACCTCCATGTACCTCTAGTCTGATAGAAACCGCCTCTAGTCTGATAGAAACCTCCATGTCCCTCTAGTCTGATAGAAACCTCCTCTAGTCTGACAGAAACCTCCTCTAGTCTGATAGAAACCTCCATGTCCCTCTAGTCTGATATAAACCTCCTCTAGTCTGATAGAAACCTCCATGTCCCTCTAGTCTGATAGAAACCTCCTCTAGTCTGATAGAAACCTCCTCTAGTCTGATAGAAATCTCCTCTAGTCTGATAGAAACCTCCATGTCCCTCTAGTCTGATAGAAACCTCCTCTAGTCTGATAGAAACCTCCATGTCCCTCTAGTCTGATAGAAACCTCCTCTAGTCTGATAGAAACCTCCTCTAGTCTGATAGAAATTCTCCATGTACCTCTAGTCTGATAGAAACCTCCTCTAGTCTGATAGAAACATCCATGTCCCTCTAGTCTGATAGAAACCTCCTCTAGTCTGATAGAAACCTCCTCTAGTCTGATAGAAACCTCCATGTCCGTCTAGTCTGATAGAAACCTCCTCTAGTCCGATAGAAACCTCCTCTAGTCTGATAGAAACCTCCTCTAGTCTGATAGAAACCTCCTCTAGTCTGATAGAAACCTCCTCTAGTCCGATAGAAACCTCCATGTACCTCTAGTCTGATAGAAACCTCCATGTCCGTCTAGTCTAATAGAAACCTCCTCTAGTCCGATAGAAACCTCCTCTAGTCTGATAGAAACCTCCTCTAGTCTGATAGAAACCTCCTCTAGTCTGATAGAAACCTCCTCTAGTCTGATAGAAACCTCCTCTAATCTGATAGAAACCTCCTCTAGTCTGATAGAAACCTCCATGTCCCTCTAGTCTGATAGAAACCTCCTCTAGTCTGATAGAAACCTCCTCTAGTCTGATAGAAACCTCCTCTAGTCTGATAGAAACCTCCATGTCCCTCTAGTCTGATAGAAACCTCCTCTAGTCCGATAGAAACCTCCTCTAGTCTGATAGAAACCTCCTCTAGTCTGATAGAAACCTCCTCTAGTCTGATAGAAACCTCCTCTAGTCCGATAGAAACCTCCATGTACCTCTAGTCTGATAGAAACCTCCTCTAGTCTGATAGAAACCTCCTCTAATCTGATAGAAACCTCCTCTAGTCTGATAGAAACCTCCATGTCCCTCTAGTCTGATAGAAACCTCCTCTAGTCTGATAGAAACCTCCTCTAATCTGATAGAAACCTCCTCTAGTCTGATAGAAACCTCCTCTAGTCTGATAGAAACCTCCTCTAGTCTGATAGAAACCTCCTCTAGTCTGATAGAAACCTCCTCTAGTCTGATAGAAACCTCCTCTAGTCTGATTTTCCAGAAATAGTTTAACCAGCTCTGTTTCATAGCCACTCCCCTGTATACAACTCCCCTGCGTTGGCAGTACTACAACCCTGGTTAATCTGGCCTGTATACAACTCCCCTGCGCTCTGGCAAGACTACAACCCTGGTTAACCTGGCCTGTATACAACACCCCTGCGCTCTGGCAGGACTACAACCCTGGTTAACCTGGCCTGTTTACAACTCCCCTGCGCTCTGGCAGCACTACAACCCTTGTTAACCTGGCCTGAAAACAACTCCCGAGTGGTGCACGGCATCTCAGTCACTACAGACCCTGGTTCGTTTCCAGCCTGTATCACAACCGGACGTGATTACGAGTCCCATAGGGCGGTGTACAATTGGCCCAGCGTTGTCCGGGTTTGGCCGGGTTAGGCTGTCATTGTAAATAAGAATTTGTTCTTAACCGACTTTCCTAGTTAAATAAAGAACTGTCAACACACAACGTTTTTTAGGACACACAAGACCTGTGGAAGGAGAACAGGCCACCACACTGACTGTGGAGCAGTAGGGTCCTGTTCTTCAATAAGCCCTGTGAAAGGAGACCAGGCCATCACACTCCCTCACTTAGACCATCCTCCACTCCCTCACTTAGACCATCCTCCACTCCCTCACCTAGACCATCCTCCACTCCCTCACTTAGACCATCCTCCACTCCCTCACCTAGACCATCCTCCACTCCCTCACCTAGACCATCCTCCACTCCCTCACCTAGACCTTCCTCCACTCCCTCACTTAGACCATCCTCCACTCCCTCACCTAGACCTTCCTCCACTCCCTCACTTAGACCATCCTCCACTCCCTCACTTAGACCATCCTCCACTCCCTCACTTAGACCATCCTCCACTCCCTCACTTAGACCATCCTCCACTCCCTCACTTAGACCATCCTCCACTCCCTCACCTAGACCATCCTCCACTCCCTCACCTAGACCTTCCTCCACTCCCTCACTTAGACCATCCTCCACTCCCTCACCTAGACCTTCCTCCACTCCCTCACTTAGACCATCCTCCACTCCCTCACTTAGACCATCCTCCACTCCCTCACCTAGACCATCCTCCACTCCCTCACCTAGACCTTCCTCCACTCCCTCACCAAGACCTTCCTCCACTCCCTCACCAAGACCATCCTCCACTCCCTCACCTAGACCTTCCTCCACTCCCTCACCTAGACCATCCTCCACTCCCTCACCTAGACCTTCCTCCACTCCTTCACTTAGACCATCCTCTACTCCCTCACCTAGACCATCCTCCACTCCCTCACCTAGACCTTCCTCCACTCCCTCACCAAGACCTTCCTCCACTCCCTCACCAAGACCATCCTCCACTCCCTCACCTAGACCTTCCTCCACTCCCTCACCTAGACCATCCTCCACTCCCTCACTTAGACCATCCTCCACTCCCTCACCTAGACCATCCTCCACTCCCTCACCTAGACCATCCTCCACTCCCTCACCTAGACCATCCTCCACTCCCTCACCTAGACCTTCCTCCACTCCCTCACCTAGACCATCCTCCACTCCCTCACGAAGACCATCCTCCACTCACTCACCAAGACCATCCTCCACTCCCTCACCTAGACCATCCTCCACTCCCTCACCTAGACCATCCTCCACTCCCTCACCTAGACCATCCTCCACTCCCTCACCTAGACCATCCTCCACTCCCTCACCTAGACCATCCTCCACTCCCTCACCAAGACCATCCTCCACTCCCTCACCTAGACCATCCTCCACTCCCTCACCTAGACCATCCTCCACTCCCGCACGAAGACCATCCTCCACTCCCTCACCAAGACCATCCTCCACTCCCTCACCTAGACCATCCTCTTCTCCCTCACCAAGACCATCCTCCACTCCCTCACCTAGACCATCCTCCACTCCCTCACCTAGACCATCCTCTTCTCCCTCACCAAGACCATCCTCCACTCCCTCACCTAGACCATCCTCCACCCCATCACCTAGACCATCCTCCACTCCCTCACCAAGACCTTCCTCCAGTCACTTAGAGTTAGTTCTCTAGATTCCCTGGGTTAAGGGTTAGTTCCCTGGATTCCCTGGGTTAGGATTAGTTCCCTAGATTACCTGGGTTAGGATTAGTTCCATATATTACCTGGGTTAGGAGTAGTTCCCTGGATTCCCTGGGTCCTCATTCAGGTACAATATCAAAGACAGTCAGACCATCCTCGCTCAATGACCCCCCCCCCCTACACACACACACACACACAGCCTCACCAAGACCATCCTGCAGGAGTTATGTTGCTGTGGCACACTGCGAAACGATGCCCCTCTGGGCGGAGCCTGGGTGTGGCTGTGGGCATGTCCTTGGCCATGGGTGGGCAGGGCTCGGTGAGGAGGGGGAGTAGGTGGTCTGGGCTGTCCTGGTCCATGGGGAGGCAGGGCTCGGTGAGGAGGGGGAGTAGGTGGTCTGGGCTGTCCTGGTCCAGGGACGGCCGTAGTGGACAGGGACAGGGGGACGGGGTGACTGAGGTGAACAGGGGAGCACTGGGGTAGTCGTCGCTGGCTGTGGGAGGGGTAGGGCTGTCCAGGGGGGTGTTGGTTTTGGGCAGGAGGCTGTGGAGAGACGGGATACAGAATCACAGACACATCAATCAGAAACGGGGTCATATTCATTAGTACCCACTGCATCAAAATGTGTTTCAATGGAAATTGAAAATGAGCGTTTCTTATTGGGCAAGTTCAGGTATTCCCTCCCTGTTTCAGTGTGTTTTCTTCCGTTTGGTGCCTAATGAACATATCCCAGAACAGAAACAGACCAGAGCAGAACCTCCTGGAAGTCTGTTTCATATCATCAGCTGTCATGTCAAATCTCCATCCTTCTACCGCCCCTCTCCTTCACCTCCTCTAATCTCCTCCCCCTCTCCTTCACCTCCTCCACTCCTCCCCCTCTCCTTCACCTCGTTTCCACTCCTCCCCCTCTGCTTCATCTCCTCTCCACTCCTCCCCGTCTCCTTAATCTCCTCTTCACTCCTCCCCTCTCCTTAATCTCCTCTAAACTCCTCCTCCTCTCCATCTCGTCTACACTCCTCCCCCTCTCCTTAATCTCCTCTCCACTCCTCCCCCTCTCCTTAATCTCCTCTCCACTCCTCCGCCTCTCCTTAATCTCCTCTCCACTCCTCCCCTCTCCTTAATCTCCTCTACACTCCTCACCCTCTCCTTCATCTCCTCTCCACTCCTCCCCCTCTCCTTCACCTCGTCAACATTCCTCCTCTCCATCTCCTCTCCACTCCTCCTCCTCTCCTTCATCTCATCTCCACTCCTCCTCCTCTCCTTCATCTCGTCTCCACTCCTCCCCCTCTCCTTCACCACCTCCACTCCCCTCTCCACTCCTCCCCCTCTCCTTCATCTCCTCTCCACTCCTCCCCCTCTCCTTCATCTCCTCTCCTCTCCACTCCTCCCCCTCTCCTTCATCTCCTCCCCCTCCTCCCCCTCTCATTTTCTCTCCTCTCCTCCCTCTCTTCTCCATTCCTATCCTATCCTCACACTGTTATAAATCACAACATTTCCTCTAGTCCATTAAGCATTCCCTGGGTTAGAGTTAGAGTTAGTTCCCCGGATTCCCTGGGTTAGGATTAGTTCCCTGGATTCCCTGGGTTAGGATTAGTTCCCTGGATTCCCTGGGTTAGGATTAGTTCCCTGGATTCCCTGGGTTAGGGTTAGTTCCCTGGATTCCCTGGGTTAGGATTAGTTCCATGGATTCCCTGGGTTAGGATTAGTTCCCTGGATTCCCTGGGTTAGGGTTAGTTCCCTGGATTCCCTGGGTTAGGATTAGTTCCATGGATTCCCTGGGTTAGGATTAGTTCCCTGGATTCCCTGGGTTAGGATTAGTTCCCTGGATTCCCTGGGTTAGGGTTAGTTCCCTGGATTCCCTGGGTTAGGATTAGTTCCCTGGATTCCCTGGGTTAGAATTAGTTCCCTGGATTCCCTGGGTTAGGATTAGTTCCCTGGATTCCCTGGGTTAGGATTAGTTCCCCGGATTCCCTGGGTCCTCATTCAGGAACAATATCAAAGAGAGAGAGAGAGAGACAGGGGACGTCTGAACTAGTCTAGGTGGACAGAGCCACAGACCACACAGCTGTGTGGGGGGGGGGGACTAAAAATGTATTCCACTCAGTCACAAACACCCCTCTCCCTTATAACCCTGAACAGCTCCTGACCTCACCTGAACCCTGCTTACATCAAACAGACCTCTCTCCTCTTACCTCCAAAATGGCACCCTATTCCCTAAACTACAGGACTGGTCATTAAAACCAGACACTACAGCACCAGACACTACAGGACCAGACACTACAGGACCAGACACTACAGGACCAGACACTACAGGACCAGACACTACAGGAATGGTCACTAAAACCAGACACTACAGAACCGGACACTACAGGACCAGACACTACAGGACCAGACACTACAGGACCAGACACTACAGGACCAGACACTACAGGACCAGACACTACAAGACCAGACACTACAAGACCAGACACTACAGGACTGGTCACTAAAACCAGACACTACAGGACCAGACACTACAGGACCAGACACTACAGGACCAGACACTACAAGACCAGACACTACAGGACTGGTCACTAAAACCAGACACTACAGGACCAGACACTACAAGACCAGACACTACAGGACCGGACACTACAGGACCAGACACTACAGGACCAGACACTACAAGACCAGACACTACAGGACTGGTCACTAAAACCAGACACTACAGGACCAGACACTACAAGACCAGACACTACAGGACTGGTTTTAGTGTCACCTGAATATAACACTCTGTTGTTGTTAACGCCTGTCACCTGTCACTACAGGACCAGACACTACAGGACCAGACACTACAGGACCAGTCACTACAGGACCAGACACTACAGGACCGGACACTACAGGACCAGACACTACAGGACCAGACACTACAGGACCAGACACTACAGGACGGGTCACTAAAACCAGACATTACAGTACAGAACCAGACACTACAGGACCAGACACTACAGGACGGGTCACTAAAACCAGACACTACAGAACCAGACACTACAGGACCAGACCCTACAGGACGGGTCACTAAAACCAGACACTACAGGACCAGACACTACAGGACCAGACCCTACAGAACCAGACACTACAGGACCAGACACTACAGGACCAGACACTACAGGACCAGACACTACAGGACCAGACACTACAGGACCAGACACTACAGAACCAGACACTACAGGATGGGTCACTAAAACCAGACACTACAGGACCAGACACTACAGGACCAGACACTACAGAACCAGACACTACAGGACCAGACACTACAGGACCAGACACTACAGAACCAGACACTACAGGACCAGACACTACAGGACCAGACACTACAGGATGGGTCACTAAAACCAGACACTACAGGACCAGACACTACAGGACCAGACACTACAGAACCAGACACCACAGGACCAGACACTACAGGACCAGACACTACAGGACCAGACACTACAGGACCAGACACTACAGGATGGGTCACTAAAACCAGACACTACAGGACCAGACACTACAGAACCAGACACTACAGGACCAGACACTACAGGACCAGACACTACAGAACCAGACACTACAGGACCAGACACTACAGGACCAGACACTACAGGACCAGACACTACAGGACCAGACACCACAGGACTGGTCACTAAAACCAGACACTACAGGACCAGACACTACAGGACGGGTCACTAAAACCAGACACTACAGGACCAGACACTACAGGACCAGACACTACAGGACCAGACACTACAGAACCAGACACTACAGGACCAGACACGACAGG
Organism: Oncorhynchus mykiss; assembly: GCF_013265735.2. Taxonomy (NCBI): domain Eukaryota; kingdom Metazoa; phylum Chordata; class Actinopteri; order Salmoniformes; family Salmonidae; genus Oncorhynchus; species Oncorhynchus mykiss. Next base: position 93,977,749 of record NC_048565.1, on the reverse strand, counting down.
ACCAGACACTACAGGACCAGACACTACAGAACCAGACACTACAGGACCAGACACTACAGGACCAGACACTACAGGACCAGACATGACAGGACCAGACACTACAGGACCAGACACTACAGGACCAGACACTACAGGACCAGACACTACAGAACCAGACACTACAGGACCAGACACTACAGGACCAGACACTACAGGACCAGACACTACAGGACCAGACACCACAGAACGGGTCACTAAAACCAGAAATTACAGGACGGGTCACTAACACCAGACACCACAGGTAGGGTCACTAAAACCAGACACCACAGGTAGGGTCACTAAAACCAGACACCACAGGTAGGGTAACTAAAACCAGACACCACAGGTAGGGTAACTAAAACCAGACACTACAGGATGGGTAACTAAAACCAGACACCACAGGTAGGGTCACTAAAACCAGACACCACAGGACGGGTAACTAAAACCAGACACCACAGGTAGGGTCACTAAAATCAGACACTACAGGACGGGTAACTAAAACCTTGCCAGAAGGTCTATGCACCTGTAACACACGTCAACTCAAAACACAAAGCCTTTTCCTTTTATCCTTCCTGAGTTCCTTCAACTCAATACATCAGTTCTGTTTCAGTTGAAATAACGCAATCACATCCTGCCACGTCAACAACAAAAAGTTATTTGAGCTTACAGGGAACAGATTGATTCAATCTGAATCTGAACTGAAGCTTTGTAATTCACCTGAGTATAACACTCTGTTGTTGTTAACGCCTGTCACCTGAATATAACACTCTGTTGTTGTTATAGTATCAGCCTGAATATAACACTCTGTTGTTGTTATAGTATCAGCCTGAATATAACACTCTGTTGTTGTTAACGCCTGTCACCTGAATATAACACTCTGTTGTTGTTAACGCCTGTCACCTGAATATAACACTCTGTTGTTGTTAACGCCTGTCACCTGAATATAACACTCTGTTGTTGTTAACGCCTGTCACCTGAATATAACACTCTGTTGTTGTTAACGCCTGTCACCTGAATATAACACTCTGTTGTTGTTAACGCCTGTCACCTGAATATAACACTCTGTTGTTGTTAACGCCTGTCACCTGAATATAACACTCTGTTGTTGTTAACGCCTGTCACCTGAATATAACACTCTGTTGTTGTTAACGCCTGTCACCTGAGTATAACACTCTGTTGTTGTTAACGCCTGTCACCTGAATATAACACTCTGTTGTTGTTATAGTATCAGCCTGAATATAACACTCTGTTGTTGTTATAGTATCAGCCTGAATATAACACTCTGTTGTTGTTAACGCCTGTCACCTGAATATAACACTCTGTTGTTGTTAACGCCTGTCACCTGAATATAACACTCTGTTGTTGTTAACGTATCAACCTGAATATAACACTCTGTTGTTGTTAACGCCTGTCACCTGAATATAACACTCTGTTGTTGTTATAGTATCAGCCTGAATATAACACTCTGTTGTTGTTAACGCCTGTCACCTGAATATAACACTCTGTTGTTGTTAACGCCTGTCACCTGAATATAACACTCTGTTGTTGTTAACGCCTGTCACCTGAATATAACACTCTGTTGTTGTTAACGCCTGTCACCTGAATATAACACTCTGTTGTTGTTAACGCCTGCCACCTGAATATAACACTCTGTTGTTGTTAACGCCTGTCACCTGAATATAACACTCTGTTGTTGTTAACGCCTGTCACCTGAATATAACACTCTGTTGTTGTTAACGCCTGTCACCTGAATATAACACTCTGTTGTTGTTAACGCCTGCCACCTGAATATAACACTCTGTTGTTGTTAACGCCTGTCACCTGAATATAACACTCTGTTGTTGTTAACGCCTGTCACCTGAATATAACACTCTGTTGTTGTTAACGCCTGTCACCTGAATATAACACTCTGTTGTTGTTAACGCCTGTCACCTGAATATAACACTCTGTTGTTGTTAACGCCTGTCACCTGAATATAACACTCTGTTGTTGTTAACGCCTGTCACCTGAATATAACACTCTGTTGTTGTTAACCTATCAGCCTGTCACCTGAATATAACACTCTGTTGTTGTTAAAGTATCAGCCTGAATATAACACTCTGTTGTTGTTAACGCCTGTCACCTGAATATAACACTCTGTTGTTGTTAACGTATCAGCCTGCGGCTTTGAAAACCCAACAACAATTGACTAGATATCAATATTCCCGGTGTGTGTCACGCAAAAATAAAACAATTTATTCTATTAACAAGCATCTTTCACTGCGCGACCAGAGCGGGGTTTCTCTCAGCAGAGGTCCATTATGTACACCACCTCCGCTGGGCGCCAGACATTTCATTGGATTTGAATTAGCTGCCGATTGTGTGAAAATAACATATCACACAGGGAGATAGAGGGAGGGAGAGAATAGGATGGAGAGAAGGATGGAGAAAGAGAGAGAGCGAGAGGGAGAGATGGGGGGAGAGAAGGATGAGAGAGAGAGAGAGAGAGAGAGAGAGAGAGAGAGAGAGAGAGATGGGGGGAGAGAATGATGGAGAGAGAGAGAGAGAGCGCGAGAGAGAGAGAGATGGGGAGGAGAGAAGGATGGAGAGAGAGAGAGAGAGAGAGAGCGAGAGAGAGAGATAGATGGGTGGGATTAGCTGTTGTTGTGTGTGAGGAAGCCAGTGGGGGGAGAGATTGAAAGAGGAGTGTCGTGTCTTTGGCTATGCCGGATTAAGTGATATGACATGCTATTCTATAAAATCCTTTCTCCGTAATTAATATCACCTGATTGAGCTAATCATGTAAATGTAATTAACTAGAGAGTCGAGGGACCACGAAATAATATTTATAGAGCTGTTATCTTCCGAATAAACTCTTAAAGACCTAGTAATATTTTACATCAATAGCAGTCAACATTAATCGTCACCTTAATTCAGTCTCATCTGAAAGATGTACATTAGTAGTTATCTTCACGAACCCTGGCTAACAAACCTACTCCCAGGCCAACGTCATGACAGTATGGTACTGTATGGTACCGTAGGTATTTATGACTGTCATAAACCTACCCCCAGGCCAACGTCATGACAGTATGGTACTGTATGGTACTGTTTGGTACTGTATGGTACTGTAGGTATTTATGACTGTCATAAACCTACCCCCAGGCCAACGTCATGACAGTATGGTACTGTATGGTACTGTTTGATACTGTATGGTACTGTAGGTATTTATGACTGTCATAAACCTACCCCCAGGCCAACGTCATGACAGTATGGTACTGTATGGTACTGTAGGTATTTATGACTGTCATAAACCTACCCCCAGGCCAATGTCATGACAGTATGGTACTGTATGGTACTGTATGGTACTGTAGGTATTTATGACTGTCATAAACCTACCCCCAGGCCAATGTCATGACAGTATGGTACTGTATGGTACTGTTTGATACTGTATGGTCCTGTAGGTATTTACGACTGTCATAAACCTACCCCCAGGCCAATGTCATGACAGTATGGTACTGTATGGTACTGTAGGTATTTATGACTGTCATAAACCTACCCCCAGGCCAATGTCATGACAGTATGGTATTGTATGGTACTGTATGGTCCTGTAGGTATTTATGACTGTCATAAACCTACCCCCAGGCCAACGTCATGACAGTATGGTACTGTATGGTACTGTTTGGTACTGTACTGTACTGTAGGTATTTATGACTGTCATAAACCTACCCCCAGGCCAACGTCATGACAGTATGGTACTGTATGGTACTGTAGGTATTTATGACTGTCATAAACCTACCCCCAGGCCAACGTCATGACAGTATGGTATTGTATGGTACTGTTTGGTACTGTACTGTACTGTAGGTATTTATGACTGTCATAAACCTACCCCCAGGCCAACGTCATGACAGTATGGTATTGTATGGTACTGTAGGTATTTATGACTGTCATAAACCTACCCCCAGGCCAACGTCATGACAGGAGGAAGAAGAGAAATGAACCTTGAAGATGCTGCTGCTGTGTTTCTGTCTCTGTGGCGGTGTCTGTGTCTGGGCTTGAGGCTGGCCACGTGGGGAATCTCTATGGCTTGGACCGGAGGATCTGTTAGGCCCCACCGACCTGTGACACAACAACAGATTTACACTTTCAAAAATGGGTCTTTTATAAATATGAAATACACAAAATCAGTCCCCAGGTGTGAATTTGTATACTTAACTTCAACTCAATGGGTTGACCGTGGTACTTTAGGAGACGACTGGCTAGGGGTTGACCGTGGTACTTTAGAAGACGCCTGGCTAGCCCGTTCCATACAGTCTACAGCGGCTAGCCCGTTCCATACAGTCTACAGCCCAATACATACAGTCTACAGCCCAATCCATACAGTCTACAGCCCAATCCATACAGTCTACAGCCCAATCCATACAGTCTACAGCCCAATCCATACAGTCTACAGCCCAATCCATACAGTCTACAGCGGCTAGCCCAATCCATACAGTCTACAGCCCAATCCTTACAGTCTACAGCCCAAACCTTACAGTCTACAGCCCAATCCATACAGTCTACAGCCCAATCCATACAGTCTACAGCGGCTAGCCCAATCCATACAGTCTACAGCCCAATACATACAGTCTACAGCCCAATACATACAGTCTACAGCCCAATACATACAGTCTACAGCCCAATCCATACAGTCTACAGCCCAATCCTTACAGTCTACAGCCCAAACCTTACAGTCTACAGCCCAATCCATACAGTCTACAGCCCAATACATACAGTCTACAGCCCAATACATACAGTCTACAGCCCAATACATACAGTCTACAGCCCAATCCATACAGTCTACAGCCCAATCCTTACAGTCTACAGCCCAAACCTTACAGTCTACAGCCCAATACATACAGTCTACAGCCCAATACATACAGTCTACAGCCCAATACATACAGTCTACAGCCCAATCCATACAGTCTACAGCCCAATACATACAGTCTACAGCCCAAACCTTACAGTCTACAGCCCAATCCATACAGTCTACAGCCCAATACATACAGTCTACAGCCCAATACATACAGTCTACAGCCCAATCCATACAGTCTACAGCCCAATCTATACAGTCTACAGCCCAATCCTTACAGTCTACAGCCCAATACATACAGTCTACAGCCCAATCCATACAGTCTACAGCCCGTTCCATACAGTCTACAGTGGCCAGCCCGTTCCATACAGTCTACAGTGGCTAGCCCAATCCATACAGTCTACAGCCCAATCCATACAGTCTACAGCCCAATACATACAGTCTACAGCCCAATCCATACAGTCTACAGCGGCTAGCCCAATCCATACAGTCTACAGCGGCTAGCCCAATCCATACAGTCTACAGCCCGTTCCATACAGTCTACAGCGGCTAGCCCAATCCATACAGTCTACAGCAGCTAGCCCAATCCATACAGTCTACAGCCCAATCCATACAGTCTACAGCCCAATCTATACAGTCTACAGCCCAATCCATACAGTCTACAACGGCTAGCCCAATCCATACAGTCTACAGCCCAATCTATACAGTCTACAGCCCAATCCATACAGTCTACAGCCCAATCCATACAGTCTACAACGGCTAGCCCAATCCATGTGGCTAGTTTCTAATGTCCTACCTGTTGGTCTATATTATATTATATTAGTTTCTAATGTCCTACCTGTTGGTCTATATTATATTATATTAGTTTCTAATGTCCTACCTGTTGGTCTATATTATATTATATTAGTTTCTAATGTCCTACCTGTTGGTATATATTATATTACCTCAGCTGGTCCATAGTGTTCTATATTACCTCAGCTTGTCCATAGTGTTCTATATTACCTCAGCTGGTCCATAGTGTTCTATATTACCTCAGCTTGTCCATAGTGTTCTATATTACCTCAGCTGGTCCATAGTGTTCTATATTACCTCAGCTTGTCCATAGTGTTCTATATTACCTCAGCTTGTCCATAGTGTTCTATATTACCTCAGCTGGTCCATAGTGTTCTATATTACCTCAGCTTGTCCATAGTGTTCTATATTACCTCAGCTGGTCCATAGTGTTCTATATTACCTCAGCTTGTCCATAGTGTTCTAATTCACCTCAGCTGGTCCATAGTGTTCTAATTCACCTCAGCTGGTCCATAGTGTTCTATATTACCTCAGCTTGTCCATAGTGTTCTAATTCACCTCAGCTGGTCCATAGTGTTCTATATTACCTCAGCTTGTCCATAGTGTTCTAATTCACCTCAGCTGGTCCATAGTGTTCTAATTCACCTCAGCTGGTCCATAGTGTTCTATATTACCTCAGCTTGTCCATAGTGTTCTGTATTACCTCAGCTGGTCCATAGTGTTCTAATTTACCTCAGCTTGTCCATAGGGTTCTAATTTACCTCAGCTGGTCCATTGTGTTCTAATTTACCTCAGCTGGTCCATAGTGTTCTAATTCACCTCAGCTGGTCCATATGGTTCTAATTCACCTCAGCTGGTCCATAGTGTTCTAATTCACCTCAGCTGGTCCATAGTGTTCTAATTTACCTCAGCTGGTCCATAGTGTTCTATATTACCTCAGCTTGTCCATAGTGTTCTAATTCACCTCAGCTGGTCCATAGGGTTCTAATTCACCTCAGCTTGTCCATAGTGTTCTATATTACCTCAGCTGATCCATAGTGTTCTATATTACCTCAGCTTGTCCATAGTGTTCTAATTCACCTCAGCTTGTCCATAGTGTTCTATATTACCTCAGCTGGTCCATAGTGTTCTATATTACCTCAGCTTGTCCATAGTGTTCTATATTACCTCAGCTTGTCCATAGTGTTCTAATTTACCTCAGCTGGTCCATAGTGTTCTATATTACCTCAGCTTGTCCATAGGGTTCTATATTACCTCAGCTGGTCCATAGTGTTCTATATTACCTCAGCTTGTCCATAGTGTTCTATATTACCTCAGCTTGTCCATAGTGTTCTAATTCACCTCAGCTGGTCCATAGTGTTCTATATTACCTCAGCTTGTCCATAGTGTTCTATATTACCTCAGCTTGTCCATAGTGTTCTATATTACCTCAGCTTGTCCATAGTGTTCTATATTACCTCAGCTGGTCCATAGTGTTCTATATTACCTCAGCTTGTCCATAGTGTTCTATATTACCTCAGCTGGTCCATAGTGTTCTATATTACCTCAGCTTGTCCATAGTGTTCTATATTACCTCAGCTGGTCCATAGTGTTCTATATTACCTCAGCTTGTCCATAGTGTTCTAATTCACCTCAGCTGGTCCATAGTGTTCTAATTCACCTCAGCTGGTCCATAGTGTTCTATATTACCTCAGCTTGTCCATAGTGTTCTAATTCACCTCAGCTGGTCCATAGTGTTCTATATTACCTCAGCTTGTCCATAGTGTTCTAATTCACCTCAGCTGGTCCATAGTGTTCTAATTCACCTCAGCTGGTCCATAGTGTTCTATATTACCTCAGCTTGTCCATAGTGTTCTGTATTACCTCAGCTGGTCCATAGTGTTCTAATTTACCTCAGCTTGTCCATAGGGTTCTAATTTACCTCAGCTGGTCCATTGTGTTCTAATTTACCTCAGCTGGTCCATAGTGTTCTAATTCACCTCAGCTGGTCCATATGGTTCTAATTCACCTCAGCTGGTCCATAGTGTTCTAATTCACCTCAGCTGGTCCATAGTGTTCTAATTTACCTCAGCTGGTCCATAGTGTTCTATATTACCTCAGCTTGTCCATAGTGTTCTAATTCACCTCAGCTGGTCCATAGGGTTCTAATTCACCTCAGCTTGTCCATAGTGTTCTATATTACCTCAGCTGATCCATAGTGTTCTATATTACCTCAGCTTGTCCATAGTGTTCTAATTCACCTCAGCTTGTCCATAGTGTTCTATATTACCTCAGCTGGTCCATAGTGTTCTATATTACCTCAGCTTGTCCATAGTGTTCTATATTACCTCAGCTTGTCCATAGTGTTCTAATTTACCTCAGCTGGTCCATAGTGTTCTATATTACCTCAGCTTGTCCATAGGGTTCTATATTACCTCAGCTGGTCCATAGTGTTCTATATTACCTCAGCTTGTCCATAGTGTTCTATATTACCTCAGCTTGTCCATAGTGTTCTAATTCACCTCAGCTGGTCCATAGTGTTCTATATTACCTCAGCTTGTCCATAGTGTTCTATATTACCTCAGCTTGTCCATAGTGTTCTATATTACCTCAGCTTGTCCATAGTGTTCTATATTACCTCAGCTGGTCCATAGTGTTCTATATTACCTCAGCTGGTCCATAGTGTTCTTTATTATCTCAGCTGGTCCATAGTGTTCTATATTACCTCAGCTTGTCCATAGTGTTCTAATTCACCTCAGCTTGTCCATAGTGTTCTATATTACCTCAGCTTGTCCATAGTGTTCTAATTTACATCAGCTTGTCCATAGTGTTCTAATTTACCTCAGCTTGTCCATAGTGTTCTAATTCACCTCAGCTTGTCCATAGTGTTCTAATTTACCTCAGCTTGTCCATAGTGTTCTATATTACCTCAGCTGGTCCATAGTGTTCTATATTACCTCAGCTTGTCCATAGTGTTCTATATTACCTCAGCCTGTCCATAGTGTTCTATATTACCTCAGCTTGTCCATAGTGTTCTATATTACCTCAGCTGGTCCATATGGTTCTAATTCACCTCAGCTTGTCCATAGTGTTCTAATTTACCTCAGCTTGTCCATAGTGTTCTAATTTACCTCAGCTTGTCCATAGTGTTCTATATTACCTCAGCTGGTCCATAGTGTTCTATATTACCTCAGCTTGTCCATAGTGTTCTAATTCACCTCAGCTGGTCCATAGTGTTCTATATTACCTCAGCTTGTCCATAGTGTTCTAATTCACCTCAGCTGGTCCATAGTGTTCTATATTACCTCAGCTTGTCCATAGTGTTCTATATTACCTCAGCTGGTCCATAGTGTTCTATATTACATCAGCTTGTCCATAGTGTTCTAATTCACCTCAGCTTGTCCATAGTGTTCTATATTACCTCAGCTGGTCCATAGTGTTCTATATTACCTCATCTTGTCCATAGTGTTCTAATTCACCTCAGCTGGTCCATAGTGTTCTATATTACCTCAGCTTGTCCATAGTGTTCTAATTTACCTCAGCTGGTCCATAGTGTTCTATATTACCTCAGCTTGTCCATAGTGTTCTATATTACCTCAGCTTGTCCATAGTGTTCTATATTACCTCAGCTTGTCCATAGTGTTCTATATTACCTCAGCTGGTCCATAGTGTTCTAATTCACCTCAGCTGGTCCATAGTGTTCTATATTACCTCAGCTTGTCCATAGTGTTCTATATCACCTCAGCTTGTCCATAGTGTTCTAATTTACCTCAGCTTGTCCATAGTGTTCTATATTACCTCAGCTTGTCCATAGTGTTCTAATTTACCTCAGCTGGTCCATAGTGTTCTAATTTACCTCAGCTTGTCCATAGTGTTCTATATTTCCTCAGCTTGTCCATAGTGTTCTAATTCACATCAGCTTGTCCATAGTGTTCTAATTCACCTCAGCTTGTCCATAGGGTTCTAATTCACCTCAGCTTGTCCATAGGGTTCTAATTTACCTCAGCTGGTCCATAGGGTTCTAATTCACCTCAGCTTGTCCATAGGGTTCTAATTCACCTCAGCTTGTCCATAGTGTTCTAATTCACCTCAGCTTGTCCATAGTGTTCTAATTCACCTCAGCTTGTCCATAGTGTTCTATATTACCTCAGCTTGTCCATAGGGTTCTAATTTACCTCAGCTGGTCCATAGGGTTCTGTATTACCTCAGATTGTCCATAGGGTTCTAATTCACCTCATCTTGTCCATAGGGTTCTTCTTGTTGGTGAAGAGTAGTCTCAGGAGGGTCTTTCTCTTGATGGAGACGATGAGGCCGGCTCCCAGGAAGGTTATTAGAGTCAACAGGACCCCCACCGCCACGCCACCGTAGTCTGGGAAATGACATCAGAGACAGACATGAAGTACATGAAAACAGCAATACCTTTTGAACCTGGGGAGCCAGATCCTGTGGTAGAAACAATGGCCATCTATAGCAGCATGGCTAGTCTCAATGAGGAACACTGGAATTAGCTACAATGGCCAACTATAGCAACATGGCTAGTCTCAATGAGGAACAATGGCATTAGCTACAATGGCCAACTATAGCAACATTGCTAGTCTCAATGAGGAACAATGGAATTAGCTACAATGGTCATCTATAGCAACATTGCTAGTCTCAATGAGGAACAATGGAATTAGCTACAATGGCCATCTATAGCAGCATGGCTAGTCTCAATGAGGAACAATGGCATTAGCTACAATGGCCAACTATAGCAACATGGCTAGTCTCAATGAGGAACAATGGCATTAGCTACAATGGCCATCTATAGCAACATGGCTAGTCTCAATGAGGAACAATGGCATTAGCTACAATGGCCATCTATAGCAACATGGCTAGTTTCATTGAGGAACAATGGCATTAGCTACAATGGCCAACTATAGCAACATTGCTAGTCTCAATGAGGAACAATGAAATTAGCTACAATGGTCATCTATAGCAACATTGCTAGTCTCAATGAGGAACAATGGAATTAGCTACAATGGTCATCTATAGCAACATGGCTAGTCTCAATGAGGAACAATGGCATTAGCTACAATTGCCATCTATAGCAACATGGCTAGTCTCAATGAGGAACAATGGCATTAGCTACAATGGCCATCTATAGCAACATGGCTAGTCTCAATGAGGAACATTGGAATTTCAATTAACAATCTGAAATGACTAAATGGATAAGGAATTGACCCCAAGCCTACTTTGCATGACATTATAGCAGACTTTTGGGTTGGTAACAATGGGTACCTGCTAGCCTCATCGGTCCACTGTCCACACTTCCCCCGAAGCCTGCCTTGTCACAGAAGGGAGGAGCCCAGTGGGCCTCACAGTGGCAGTTCTTGTTGTTATTACACACCTGTAGGTAGGAAACCACAACATATTGTTGTTATAACACACCTGTAGGTAGGAAACCACAACATATTGTTGTTATAACACACTTGTAGGTAGGAAACCACAACATATTGTAGTTATAACACACCTGTAGGTAGTATACCACAACATATTGTAGTTATATCACACCTGTAGGTAGTATACCACAACATATTGTAGTTATATCACACCTGTAGGTAGTATACCACAACATATTGTAGTTATATCACACCTGTAGGTAGTATACCACAACATATTGTAGTTATATCACACCTGTAGGTAAGAAACCACAACATATTGTAGTTATATCACACCTGTAGGTAGTATACCACAACATATTGTAGTTATATCACACCTGTAGGTAGTATATCACAACATATCACACCTGTAGGTAGTATATCACAACATATCACACCTGTAGGTAGTATATCACAACATATCACACCTGTAGGTAGTATATCACAACATATCACACCTGTAGGTAGTATACCACAACATATTGTAGTTATATCACACCTGTAGGTAGGAAACCACAACATATTGTTGTTATAACACACCTGTAGGTAGTATATCACAACATATTGTAGTTATAACACACCTGTAGGTAGTATACCACAACATATTGTAGTTATTACACACCTGTAGGTAGTATATCACAACATATCACACCTGTAGGTAGTATATCACAACATATTGTAGTTATAACACACCTGTAGGTAGTATATCACAACATAACACACCTGTAGGTAGTATATCACAACATGTTGTAGTTATATCACACCTGTAGGTAGGAAACCACAACATATTGTTGTTATAACACACCTGTAGGTAGTATATCACAACATATTGTAGTTATATCACACCTGTAGGTAGTATACCACAACATATTGTAGTTATATCACACCTGTAGGTAGTATACCACAACATATCACACCTGTAGGTAGTATATCACAACATATTGTAGTTATTACACACCTGTAGGTAGTATATCACAACATAACACACCTGTAGGTAGTATATCACAACATATTGTAGTTATATCACACCTGTAGGTAGTATACCACAACATATTGTAGTTATTACACACCTGTAGGTAGTATATAACAACATAACACACCTGTAGGTAGTATATCACAACATATTGTAGTTATATCACACCTGTAGATAGTATACCACAACATATTGTAGTTATTACACACCTGTAGGTAGTATATCACAACATATCACACCTGTAGGTAGTATATCACAAAATATTGTAGTTATAACACACCTGTAGGTAGTATATCACAACATAACACACCTGTAGGTAGTATATCACAACATATCACACCTGTAGGTAGTATATCACAACATATCACACCTGTAGGTAGTATATCACAACATATTGTAGTTATAACACACCTGTAGGTAGTATATCACAACATAACACACCTGTAGGTAGTATATCACAACATATTGTAGTTATAACACACCTGTAGGTAGTATATCACAACATATCACACCTGTAGGTAGTATATCACAACATAACACACCTGTAGGTAGTATATCACAACATATTGTAGTTATAACACACCTGTAGGTAGTATATCACAACATATCACACCTGTAGGTAGTATATCACAACATAACACACCTGTAGGTAGTATATCACAACATATTGTAGTTATAACACACCTGTAGGTAGTATACCACAACATATTGTAGTTATTACACACCTGTAGGTAGTATATCACAACATATCACACCTGTAGGTAGTATATCACAACATATTGTAGTTATAACACACCTGTAGGTAGTATATCACAACATATCACACCTGTAGGTAGTATATCACAACATAACACACCTGTAGGTAGTATATCACAACATATTGTAGTTATAACACACCTGTAGGTAGTATACCACAACATATTGTAGTTATTACACACCTGTAGGTAGTATATCACAACATATCACACCTGTAGGTAGTATATCACAACATATCACACCTGTAGCTAGTATATCACAACATAACACACCTGTAGGTAGTATATCACAACATACTACTGCTACTGTAGATCACATACTTCAAGTTTAACTGTGTGCCTTACACCCTTTGCCTGCCTGGGTTTGGCCAAATAAACCTTTTGTCTGACTTGACATTTCAGCACATTTCAGGACAAGGACGTGTGCCTCAGAGCCAGTCGATGATGAAAAGCTGACCACGACTCCATTTTGTTGATCCCTGCCTACAGACAGAAACTAAAACAAGAGGCACCCACGCTGAGGTCTGTCCAACGCTGGTCCGACCAAGCTGACTCCACACTCCAAGACTGCTTCCATCACGTGGACTGGGAGATGTTTCGTATTGCGTCAGATAACAACATTGACGAATACGCTGATTCGGTGTGCGAGTTCATTAGAACGTGCGTTGAAGATGTCGTTCCCATAGCAACGATTAAAACATTCCCTAACCAGAAACCGTGGATTGATGGCAGCATTCGTGTGAAACTGAAAGCGCGAACCACTGCTTTTAATCAGGGCAAGGTGTCTGGTAACATGACCGAATACAAACAGTGCAGCTATTCCCTCCGCAAGGCTATCAAACAAGCTAAGCGCCAGTACAGAGACAAAGTAGAATCTCAATTCAACGGCTCAGACACAAGAGGCATGTGGCAGGGTCTACAGTCAATCACGGACTACAGGAAGAAACCCAGCCCAGTCACGGACCAGGATGTCTTGCTCCCAGGCAGACTAAATAACTTTTTTGCCCGCTTTGAGGACAATACAGTGCCACTGACACGGCCTGCAACGAAAACATGCGGTCTCTCCTTCACTGCACCCGAGGTGAGTAAGACATTTAAACGTGTTAACCCTCGCAAGGCTGCAGGCCCAGATGGCATCCCCAGCCGCGCCCTCAGAGCATGCGCAGACCAGCTGGCCGGTGTGTTTACGGACATATTCAATCAATCCCTATACCAGTCTGCTGTTCCCACATGCTTCAAGAGGGCCACCATTGTTCCTGTTCCCAAGAAAGCTAAGGTAACTGAGCTAAATGACTACCGCCCCGTAGCACTCACATCCGTCATCATGAAGTGCTTTGAGAGACTAGTCAAGGACCATATCACCTCCACCCTACCTGACACCCTAGACCCACTCCAATTTGCTTACCGCCCAAATAGGTCCACAGACGATGCAATCTCAACCACACTGCACACTGCCCTAACCCATCTGGACAAGAGGAATACCTATGTGAGAATGCTGTTCATCGACTACAGCTCGGCATTCAACACCATAGTACCCTCCAAGCTCGTCATCAAGCTCGAGACCCTGGGTCTCGACCCCGCCCTGTGCAACTGGGTACTGGACTTCCTGACGGGCCGCCCCCAGGTGGTGAGGGTAGGCAACAACATCTCCTCCCCGCTGATCCTCAACACTGGGGCCCCACAAGGTTGCGTTCTGAGCCCTCTCCTGTACTCCCTGTTCACCCACGACTGCGTGGCCACGCACGCCTCCAACTCAATCATCAAGTTTGCGGACGACACAACAGTGGTAGGCTTGATTACCAACAACGATGAGACGGCCTACAGGGAGGAGGTGAGGGCCCTCGGAGTGTGGTGTCAGGAAAACAACCTCACACTCAACGTCAACAAAACTAAGGAGATGATTGTGGACTTCAGGAAACAGCAGAGGGAACACCCCCCTATCCACATCGATGGAACAGTAGTGGAGAGGGTAGCAAGTTTTAAGTTCCTCGGCATACACATCACAGACAAACTGAATTGGTCCACTCACACAGACAGCATCGTGAAGAAGGCGCAGCAGCGCCTCTTCAACCTCAGGAGGCTGAAGAAATTCGGCTTGTCACCAAAAGCACTCACAAACTTCTACAGATGCACAATCGAGAGCATCCTGGCGGGCTGTATCACCGCCTGGTATGGCAACTGCACCGCCCTCAACCGTAAGGCTCTCCAGAGGGTAGTGAGGTCTGCACAACGCATCACCGGGGGCAAACTACCTGCCCTCCAGGACACCTACACCACCCGATGTCACAGGAAGGCCATAAAGATCATCAAGGACATCAACCACCCGAGTCACTGCCTGTTCACCCCGCTATCATCCAGAAGGCGAGGTCAGTACAGGTGCATCAAAGCTGGGACCGAGAGACTAAAAAACAGCTTCTATCTCAAGGCCATCAGACTGTTAAACAGCCACCACTAACACTGAGTGGCTGCTGCCAACACACTGACACTGACTCAACTCCAGCCACTTTAATAATGGGAATTGATGGGAAATGATGTAAATATATCACTAGCCACTTTAAACAATGCTACCTTATATAAATGTTACTTACCCTACATTATTCATCTCATACGCATACGTATATACTGTACTCTATATCATCGACGGTATCCTTATGTAATACATGTATCACTAGCCACTTTATACTATACTATGCCACTTTGTTTACATACTCATCTCATTGTACATACTGTACCCGATACCATCTACTGTATCTTGCCTATGCTGCTCTGTACCATCACTCATTCATATATCCTTATGTACATATTCTTTATCCCCTTACACTGTGTACAAGACAGTAGTTTTGGAATTGTTAGTTAGATTACTTGTTATTACTGCATTGTCGGAACTAGAAGCACAAGCATTTCGCTACACTCGCATTAACATCTGCTAACCATGTGTATGTGACAAATAAAATTTGATTTGATTTGATTTTGATTTGATTTGATTTGAATGGCACTTAAAGCTGAACATAAATGAATCCACCACACCAAACTGATTGAACCTCTCGGCAGGCAGCCCTCCAGGATGATTGATAACAGAACACTGGAATGGGTTACCTTACCGGAAACACATCACACTCTGAAACAGTAGAGGTTGGTAGGCTGGTGTGTGTGTGTGTGTGTGTGTGTGTGTGTGTGTGTGTGTATGAGCGTGTGGGTGGGTGTGTGTGTGTGCGTGTGTGTGTGTGTGTGTGTGTGTATGAGCATGTGGGTGGGTGTGTGTGTGTGTGTGTGTGTCTGTGTGTGTGTGTGCGTGCGTGCGTGCGTGTGTGCGTGTGTGTGTGTGTGTGTGTGTGTGTGCATATATGAAGTCAATGTACGGTATTCAACCAGAAGCTGAACAGTGATGGTTTAAGGATTGCATGAGGACGACTTTATTACCGAGGGGAAGATCTACTGGACCGGCAAGGATCAAAGTCACATGTGGGATAAATTACAGACATGAATCATGAACCAGTCTCATGGTCTCAGTCCCTCATTCCAGCCTATTCCCTAATGTAGTGCACCACCTTTGACCTGGGGCTTTATAGGGCTCTGGTTGAAAAGTTGTGCACAATGTAAGGGTAGAGGGTGCAATTTGGCACGTAAGAAAGGACAAAAAAAAGAGAGGGAGGTGTTCAAAAGGGGGGTTTTTAACCGTGACGTTACTCACCCCTCGACCGCTGCATTTCTCTGAGCACTCCTCCACTCCAAAGACACTGACGTTCTGACACTGCCGGTTCAGACACATCTACAGACAGACAGAGAGAGAGAGAGAGAGAGAGAGAGAGAGTGGGGGGAAAGAGAGAGAGAAATAGAGAGAGAAAGAGCGAGAGAGAGAGAGAAAGAGCGAGAGTGAGAGAGAGAGAGAGCGAGAGAGAGAGAGAGCGAGAGAGAGAGAGAGCGAGAGAGAGACAGAGAGAGAGAGAGAGACAGAGAGAGACAGAGAGACAGAGAGAGAGAGAGAGTGACAGAGAGAGAGAGAGAGAGACAGAGAGAGAGAGAGAGAGAGAGAGAGAGAGAGACAGAGAGAGACAGAGAGAGACAGAGAGAGAGACAGAGAGAGAGAGAGAGAGAGACAGAGAGAGAGAGAGAGAGAGAGAGGGGGGGGGGGTTGAGGGAGGGAGAGAGAGATGGGGGGAGGAAGAGCGAGAGAGAGAGAGAGAGCGAGAGAGAAAGAGAGAGAGAGGGGGGGGGTTAGGGCGGAGAGGGAAGGAGAAAGAGAGGGGGGAGAGAGAGAAAGTGAGAGAGAGAAAATTAGGCAACAACAAATTCAATCCCTTCTAGACAATTTCCTGGACAAAATGTTTCTCTGTAATAGTGAAGGTGTAAACTTGGCAGTAGAAAACCTGAACAGTATATTTAAACTCTCAGCTTCCCTATCAAAAATAAATAAATTACAAGCAGACAACCTGAGAAAATGAACAACAATGACAAATGGTTTTATGAAGAACGCCGTGTTTCTCAAGAAAGAAATTGAGAAACTTGTCCAACCAAAAACATAGAGACCCTGAAAACCCGAGTCTACTCCTTCACTACGGTGAATCACTAAAACAATACAGAAATACACTACGGAAAAAGAAGGAACAGCATGTCAGAAATCAGCTCAATGTAACTGAAGAATCCATAGACTCTAACCACTTCTGGGAAAATTGGAAAACACTAAACAAACAACACCACGAAGAGACATCTATCCAAAACGGAGATGTATGGATAAACCACTTCTCCAATCTTTTTGGCTCTATAACAAAGAACAAACAGCAAAAACATATACATGATCAAATACAAATCTTAGATTCAACTATTAAAGACGACCAGAACCCACTGGATTCTCCAAATACATTGAACAAAAACACAGGACAAAATAAAAACCCTCCAACCCAAAAAGGCCTGTGGTGTTGATGGTATCCTAAACAAAATGAATATACAGACCACAAATTCCAATTGGCTAAAACTCTTTAACATCATCCTCAGCTCTGGCATCTTCCTCAGTATTTGGAACCAAGGACTGATCACCCCAATCCACAAAAGTGGAGACAAATTTGACCCCAATAACTACCGTGGAATATGCGTCAACAGTAACCTTGGGAAAATCCTCTGCATTATCATTAACAGCAGACTCGTACATTTCCTCAATGAAAACAACGTACTGAGCAAATGTCAAATTGGCTTTTTACCAAATTACCGTACAACAGACCATGTATTCACCCTGCACACCCTAATTGACAAACAAACAAACCAAAACAAAGGCAAAGTCTTCTCATGCTTTGTTGATTTTCAAAAAAAGCTTTTGACTCAATTTGGCACGAGGGCCTGCTAAACAAGCAGCAAGGTTAAACAGTGAAGAACAAACACCATTGTAAATACAACCCATATTTATGTTTATTTATTTTCCCTTTTGTACTTTAACTATTTGCACATCGTTACAACACTGTATGTACATAATATGACATTTGTTGTCTTTATTATTTTGGAACTTCTGTGTGTTAAATGTTTACTGTTCACTTTTATTTATTTCATTTTTGTTAATTATCTACTTCACTTGCTTTGGCAACGTTAACATATGTTTCCCATGCCAATAAAGCCCCTAAAATGAAATTGAAATGAGATAGAGAGAGACACAGACAGAGAACAGGCAGACAGAGAGAGAGCAGACCAGACCGATAGACAGGCAGGCAGAGAGAGAGAGAGAGAGAGAGAGAGAGAGAGAGAGAGAGAGAGAGGAGACAGACAGACAGACAGACAGACAGACAGACAGACAGACAGACAGACAGACAGACAGACAGACAGACAGACAGACAGACAGACTACACTGATGTCACCACCGTTAGATTCCACGGTCACTGCCCAGTGTTTAGGGCTGGAAAAAGGCCTTCCTAAAAAACTAAACTGGCTGTAACCAGTGTCACAGATCAATTGGACTCTACTGGCTAGTTCAGAGCTGTATATTTCAATGTAAATTTAAGTCTAATTCAAGTACCCTTTTCACGCTATCATGCTGACCCAAAACGTACAATGCTGAGCCAAACCATACAATGCTGACCCAAACCGTACAATGCTGAGTCAAACCATACAATGCTGACCTAAACCGTACAATGCTGAGCCAAACCATACAATGCTGACCTAAACCGTACAATGCTGAGCCAAACCATACAATGCTGACCTAAACCGTACAATGCTGAGCCAAACCATACAATGCTGAGCCAAAACGTACAATGCTGAGCCAAACCATACAATGCTGAGCCAAAACGTATATTGCTGACCCAAACCATACAACGCTGAATCAAACCATACAATGCTGACCCAAAACATACAATACTGAGTCAAACCATACATTGCTGACCCAAACCATACAATGCTGACCCAAACCATACAATGCTGACCCAAACCATACAATGCTGACCCAAACCGTACAATGCTGACCCAAACCATACAATGCTGACCCAAACCGTACAATGCTGACCCAAACCATACAATGCTGACCCAAACCATACAATGCTGAATCAAACTGTACCATGCTAAGCCAAACCATACAATTCTGACCCAAACCATACAAGGCTGACCAAAAACTGTACAATGCTGACTCAGATATTTTCTTTCCCCATTGTCCTTCCCTGCACAGTTCGAGCTACTATTGTGGACACGTAACAAGAGGCCAGCACAGTTAACCTCTGTCAACAACAACAACAACACACTCTCTCCTGGATGGTCCGACGGCCCAGTGGTGTGAACAGGGTAACGGTGTTGAGTTCTCACCATGGCGTCGCCACACTTTGTGCCCGACATGACGAGGCCTGGGTCAGGCATGTCGTCCCCCAGGTAGACATGGGTCCCCCGGCACAGGATTCGGCCCCCCTCTTGTAGGGGGATGTTGGTTTCTATGGAGACGGCATTGGTGCCTATTATTGGCCGGTTGGCTCCTCCTTGACACTGTATTTTGCCACACTTAGCATCTCTGTAAACAACAACAAACAACAAACAACACCCCATTAATCACTAGATTAGAAAACACAACTAAAGGCATTCACCTGAATGATAGTTCAGTGTTACTGGAGCCAGAGTCTTAGCTGTCAAATAACTTGACTTTCTCTCCAACCATCTACAACAGTGGTGTCAAAATGATTTCCTGGAGGGCTGTGTGCCTGCTGGTTATTTCGTTATTTCCTTTCAATTTGTATCAAATTAAGACCTAGACAACCAGGTGAGGGGAGTTCTTAAACTAATCAATGACCTTAATTGATCGATCAAGTACAATGGAGGAGCGAAAACCTGCAGACACTGCAGAATTGAGATTTACGCCAGTGAACTACAGTAACTACTGTGTTGCTAGAACTACAGTAACTACTACACAGTGTTCTGTTGTGTTGTCAGGACTCTTTTCAACCCCAGTTTAGATTATGTTGTGTTAGGACTCTTTGCAACCCCAGTTTAGATTCTGTTGTGTTAGGACTCTTTTCAACCCCAGTTTAGATTCTGTTGTGTTGTCAGGACTCTTTTCAACCCCAGTTTAGGTTCTGTTGTGTTAGGACTCTTTTCAACCCCAGTTTAGGTTCTGTTGTATTAGGACTCTTTTCAACCCCAGTTTAGATTCTGTTCTGTTCTTTTCAACCCCAGTTTAGATTCTGTCGTGTTAGGACTCTTTTCAACCCCAGTTTAGATTATGTTGTGTTAGGACTCTTTTCAACCCCAGTTTAGGTTCTGTTGTGTTAGGACTCTTTTCAACCCCCGTTTAGGTTCCGTTGTGTTGTTAGGACTCTTTTCAACCCCAGTTTAGATTCTGTTGTGTTAGGACTCTTTTCAACCCCAGTTTAGATTCTGTTGTGTTAGGACTCTTTTCAACTCCAGTTTAGATTCTGTTGTGTTGTTAGGACTCTTTTCAACCCCAGTTTAGGTTCTGTTGTGTTGTTAGGACTCTTTTCAACCCCAGTTTAGATTCTGTTGTGCTGTTAGGACTCTTTTCAACCCCAGTTTAGATTCTGTTGTGTTGTCAGGACTCTTTTCAACCACAGTTTAGATTCTGTTGTGTTGTCAGGATTCTTTTCAACCCCAGTTTAGATTCTGTTTTGTTGGGACTCTTTTCAACCCCAGTTTAGATTCTGTTGTGTTGTCAGGATTCTTTTCAACCCCAGTTTAGATTCTGTTTTGTTGGGACTCTTTTCAACCCCAGTTTAGATTCTGTTGTGTTGTCAGGACTCTTTTCAACCACAGTTTAGATTATGTTGTGTTGTTAGGACTCTTTTCAACCCCAGTTTAGGTTCTGTTGTGTTAGGACTCTTTTCAACCCCAGTTTAGGTTCTGTTGTGTTAGGACTCTTTTCAATCCCAGTTTAGATTCTGTTGTGTTGTTAGGACTCTTTTCAACCCCAGTTTAGATTCTGTTGTGTTAGGACTCTTTTCAACCCCAGTTTAGATTCTGTTGTGTTGTTAGGACTCTTTTCAACCCCAGTTTAGGTTCTGTTGTGTTTTTAGGACTCTTTTCAACCCCAGTTTAGATTCTGTTGTGTTGTTAGGACTCTTTTCAACCCCAGTTTAGGTTCTGTTGTGTTGTTAGGACTCTTTCAACCCCAGTTTAGGTTATGTTGTGCTGTCAGGACTCTTTTCAACCCCAGTTTAGATTCTGTTGTGCTGTTAGGACTCTTTTCAACCCCAGTTTAGATTCTGTTGTGTTAGGACTATTTTCAAAAGCAGTTTAGGTTATGTTGTGTTGTTAGGACTCTTTTCAACCCCAGTTTAGATTCTGTTGTGCTGTTAGGACTCTTTTCAACCCCAGTTTAGATTCTGTTGTGTTGTCAGGACTCTTTTCAACCCCAGTTTAGATTCTGTTGTGTTGTCAGGATTCTTTTCAACCCCAGTTTAGATTCTGTTTTGTTGGGACTCTTTTCAACCCCAGTTTAGATTCTGTTGTGTTGTCAGGATTCTTTTCAACCCCAGTTTAGATTCTGTTTTGTTGGGACTCTTTTCAACCCCAGTTTAGATTCTGTTGTGTTGTCAGGACTCTTTTCAACCACAGTTTAGATTATGTTGTGTTGTTAGGACTCTTTTCAACCCCAGTTTAGGTTCTGTTGTGTTAGGACTCTTTTCAACCCCAGTTTAGGTTCTGTTGTGTTAGGACTCTTTTCAATCCCAGTTTAGATTCTGTTGTGTTGTTAGGACTCTTTTCAACCCCAGTTTAGATTCTGTTGTGTTAGGACTCTTTTCAACCCCAGTTTAGATTCTGTTGTGTTGTTAGGACTCTTTTCAACCCCAGTTTAGGTTCTGTTGTGTTTTTAGGACTCTTTTCAACCCCAGTTTAGATTCTGTTGTGTTGTTAGGACTCTTTTCAACCCCAGTTTAGGTTCTGTTGTGTTGTTAGGACTCTTTCAACCCCAGTTTAGGTTATGTTGTGCTGTCAGGACTCTTTTCAACCCCAGTTTAGATTCTGTTGTGCTGTTAGGACTCTTTTCAACCCCAGTTTAGATTCTGTTGTGTTAGGACTCTTTTCAAAAGCAGTTTAGGTTCTGTTGTGTTAGGACTCTTTTCAACCCCAGTTTAGATTCTGTTGTGTTAGGACTCTTTTCAACCCCAGTTTAGATTCTGTTGTGTTAGGACTCTTTTCAACCCCAGTTTAGATTCTGTTGTGTTAGGACTCTTTTCAACCCCAGTTTAGATTCTGTGCTGTTAGGACTCTTTTCAACCCCAGTTCCAGGGAAATCAGCTGAGAATCAGACAGAAAGAGTGGCTGTAGCCCATTCCTACATTAGACTGTAGCCCAGTCCTACATTAGACAGAAAGAGTGGCTGTAGCCCAGTCCTACATTAGACAGAAAGAGTGGCTGTAGCCCAGTCCTACATTAGACTGAAAGAGTGGCTGTAGTCCAGTCCTACATTAGACTGTAGCCCAGTCCTACATTAGACAGAAAGAGTGGCTGTAGCCCAGTCCTACATTAGACAGAAAGAGTGGCTGTAGCCCAGTCCTACATTAGACTGAAATAGTGGCTGTAGCCCAGTCCTACATTAGACTGAAAGAGTGGCTGTAGCCCAGTCCTACATTAGGCTGTAGCCCAGTCCTACATTAGACAGAAAGAGTGGCTGTAGCCCAGTCCTACATTAGACTTTAGCCCAGTCCTACATTATACTGTAGCCCAGTCCTACATTAGACTGTAGCCCAGTCCTACATTAGACTTTAGCCCAGTCCTACATTAGACTGTAGCCCAGTCCTACATTAGACAAAAATAGTGGCTGTAGCCCAGTCCTACATTAGACAAAAATAGTGGCTGTAGCCCAGTCCTACATTAGACTGAAAGAGTGACTGTAGCCCAGTCCTACATTAGACTGAAAGAGGGGCTGTAGCCCAGTCCTACATTAGACTGAAATAGTGGCTGTAGCCCAGTCCTACATTAGACTGAAAGAGTGGCTGTAGCCCAGTCCTACATTAGACTGAAATAGTGGCTGTAGCCCAGTCCTACATTAGACTGAAAGAGTGGCTGTAGCCCAGTCCTACATTAGACTGTAGCCCAGTCCTACATTAGACTGAAATAGTGGCTGTAGCCCAGTCCTACATTAGACTGTAGCCCAGTCCTACATTAGACTGAAATAGTGGCTGTAGCCCAGTCCTACATTAGACTGAAAGAGTGGCTGTAGCCCAGTCCTACATTAGACTGTAGCCCAGTCCTACATTAGACTGTAGCCCAGTCCTACATTAGACTGAAATAGTGGCTGTAGCCCAGTCCTACATTAGACTGAAAGAGTGGCTGTAGCCCAGTCCTACATTAGACTGTAGCCCAGTCCTACATTAGACAGAAAGAGTGGCTGTAGCCCAGTCCTACATTAGACTGTAGCCCAGTCCTACATTAGACTGCAATAGTGGCTGTAGCCCAGTCCTACATTAGACTGAAAGAGTGGCTGTAGCCCAGTCCTACATTAGACTGTAGCCCAGTCCTACATTAGACTGAAATAGTGGCTGTAGCCCAGTCCTACATTAGATTGAAAGAGTGGCTGTAGCCCAGTCCTACATTAGACTGAAATAGTGGCTGTAGCCCAGTCCTACATTAGACTGAAAGAGTGGCTGTAGCTCAGTCCTACATTAGACTGAAATAGTGGCTGTAGCCCAGTCCTACATTAGACTGTAGCCCAGTCCTACATTAGACTGAAATAGTGGCTGTAGCCCAGTCCTACATTAGACTGAAAGAGTGACTGTAGCCCAGTCCTACACTAGACTGAAATAGTTGCTGTAGCCCAGTCCTACATTAGACTGTAGCCCAGTCCTACATTAGACTGTAGCCCAGTCCTACATTAGACTGTAGCCCAGTCCTACATTAGACTGTAGCCCAGTCCTACATTAGGCTGTAGCCCAGTCCTACATTAGACTGTAGCCCAGTCCTACACTAGACTGTAGCCCAGTCCTACATTAGACTGAAAGAGTGGCTGTAGCCCAGTCCTACACTAGACTGAAATAGTGGCTGTGTGAAACCCCGTTCTTTTCTTTGTTTGTCATTGTATAAGGGTCTCAGTCAATCCCAGTCACATCCAGTTTTCTGTCATTGCTGCAATTAAGTCAATTAAGAGACCGTTGATGACTGATTCAGGTCAACATCCCAGAATAGCACCCTATTCCCTTGTTTAGTGCCCTGCTTTTGAGCAGGGGGCATTGGGCACTGGTAAAGAGTAGTGCACTAAACAGGAAATAGGAATCCATTTGGGACACACCCACTAATGTCTCTGCCGTCTAAAGACAATTAAAGGGGATCGTTAAGAAGAACAAAACCCCTCCCCCTTTTTTTTATGCTAATTAAAACATTTCAACAGTTTCAATAAAGTCTAGACTATGACATCACGTCTTCATTTAAAGACCGACACTTTTTTCTCCCTTTTGTCTCCTGTTGTTGTCGTGGTTACCCTTTCAAAGATGTACAGCCTGGTAATTCTATACCCTTTTGTCTCCTGTTGTTGTCGTGGTTACCCTTTCAAAGATATACAGCCTGGTAATTCTATACCCTTTTGTCTCCTGTTGTTGTCGTGGTTACCCTTTCAAAGATGTACAGCCTGGTAATTCTATACCCTTTTGTCTCCTGTTGTTGTCGTGGTTACCCTTTCAAAGATGTACAGCCTGGTAATTCTATACCCTTTTGTCTCCTGTTGTTGTCGTGGTTACCCTTTCAAAGATGTACAGCCTGGTAATTCTATACCCTTTTGTCTCCTGTTGTTGTCGTGGTTACCCTTTCAAAGATGTACAGCCTGGTAATTCTATACCCTTTTGTCTCCTGTTGTAGTCGTGGTTACCCTTTTAAAGATGTACAGACTGGTAATTCTATACCCTTTTGTCTCCTGTTGTTGTCGTGGTTACCCTTTTAAAGATGTACAGACTGGTAATTCTATACCCTTTTGTCTCCTGTTGTTGTCGTGGTTACCCTTTCAAAGATGTACAGCCTGGTAATTCTATACCCTTTTGTCTCCTGTTGTAGTCGTGGTTACCCTTTCAAAGATGCACAGCCTGGTAATTCTATACCCTTTTGTCTCCTGTTGTTGTCGTAGTTACCCTTTCAAAGATGTACAGCCTGGTAATTCTATACCCTTTTGTCTCCTGTTGTAGTCGTGGTTACCCTTTCAAAGATGTACAGCCTGGTAATTCTATACCCTTTTGTCTCCTGTTGTTGTCGTGGTTACCCTTTCAAAGATGTACAGCCTGGTAATTCTATACCCTTTTGTCTCCTGTTGTTGTCGTGGTTACCCTTTCAAAGAAGTACAGCCTGGTAATTCTATACCCTTTTGTCTCCTGTTGTAGTCGTGGTTACCCTTTCAAAGATGTACAGCCTGGTAATTCTATACCCTTTTGTCTCCTGTTGTAGTCGTGGTTACCCTTTCAAAGATGTACAGCCTGGTAATTCTATACCCTTTTGTCTCCTGTTGTTGTCGTGGTTACCCTTTCAAAGAAGTACAGCCTGGTAATTCTATACCCTTTTGTCTCCTATTGTAGTCGTGGTTACCCTTTCAAAGAAGTACAGCCTGGTAATTCTATACCCTTTTGTCTCCTGTTGTAGTCGTGGTTACCCTTTTAAAGATGTACAGCCTGGTAATTCTATACCCTTTTGTCTCCTGTTGTAGTCGTGGTTACCCTTTCAAAGAAGTACAGCCTGGTAATTCTATACCCTTTTGTCTCCTGTTGTAGTCGTGGTTACCCTTTCAAAGATGTACAGCCTGGTAATTCTATACCCTTTTGTCTCCTGTTGTAGTCGTGGTTACCCTTTCAAAGATGTACAGCCTGGTAATTCTATACCCTTTTGTCTCCTGTTGTAGTCGTGGTTACCCTTTCAAAGAAGTACAGCCTGGTAATTCTATACCCTTTTGTCTCCTGCTGTTGCCGTGGTTACCCTTTCAAAGAAGTACAGCCTGGTAATTCTATACCCACGCACCACTGCGATCAGGTTTATTTGACTACGTTTTCGACAACTCACACACCTGTTAAAGACCCGAGTGGTCGATAACGTTGTCAAATAAACCAATCACATTGTAGTATAGATCAAATGCAAGGGGGGGGGGGGGGGGGGTTCTCTTTTCACATTTTATTTAAAAACCAGCACATGCTCAGAGACAGTGGATATGTGTACTGGTATGTCGTCTTACGGAGCTTCACACTTGGCAAAGGATCCCCTGGAGTCCTTCCCACAGTTCCCGTAGGGATCTCCTGCCGAGTTGACTCTCTCAAAGCAGATCCCTGGGGCGGGCTTGGCTCCTATCAGACATGGGGGACATATAACATCAGAGACAGACTTTAACTTCTCGGCCTTATCTGATATCGTCTTTCTGTGGTTTCCTCACATCCTCCTCTCCTCGAGGCTCCACTCCTCCTTCTCAAACCCATTGGGGAGGAGCAGATTCGAGGCTCCTCTCCTCCTTCTCAAACCCATTGGGGAGGAGCGGATTCGAGGCTCTCTACTCTCTACCTGTTCTCTACTCACCCTGTCCCCAGAGAGTGATCAGACCCTGTTCTCTACTCACCCTGTCTCCAGAGAGTGATCAGACCCTGTTCTCTACTCACCCTGGCCCCAGATAGTGATCAGACCCTGTTCTCTACCCACCCTGTCCCCAGAGAGTGATCAGACCCTGTTCTCTACTCACCCTGTCCCCAGATAGTGATCAGACCCTGTTCTGTACTCACCCTGGCACCAGAGAGTGATCAGACCCTGTTCTCTACTCACCCTGTCCCCAGATAGTGATCAGACCCTGTTCTCTACCCACCCTGTCCCCAGAGAGTGATCAGACCCTGTTCTGTACTCACCCTGACCCCAGAGAGTGATCAGACCCTGTTCTCTACTCACCCTGTCCCCAGCGAGTGATCAGACCCTGTTCTCTACTCACCCTGACCCCATAGAGTGATCAGAACCTGTTCTCTACTCACGATGGCCCCAGGGAGTGATCAGACCCTGTTCTCTACTCACCCTGACCCCAGAGAGTGAACCGACCCTGTTCTCTACTCACCCTGACCCCAGAGAGTGATCAAACCCTGTTCTCTACTCACCCTGACCCCAGAGAGTGATGCACTGCTGCTCGTGTGTCTGGCAGATCCCATTGTAGCAGTGTCCGTCCACATTGTGACAGGCGTGCCCGTCATGCAGGTACACATTAGCAGGGCAATGGGGGTTGGCGCCGGTACAGAACTCTGGCAGGTCACATGAGTTACTGGAATCCCTGCACGGGGTGCCCGCTGCTTTCAGCTACAGACAGGTAGGCGGGCAGATAGACAGGCACACAGGCAGACAGACAGGCAGACAGACAGATAAGGAGGTGAGGCCTTGAGAGGCATGGAGGTCTGAAGTCTAAGAGAAACAGAAGAGGACAGACTACAGCTTACCTACTACTAACCCTACCCATTACATATGATTATAGAGTATCAAACAACTAGCCTAACTACTACATATGATTATAGAGTATCAAACAAACAACTAGCCTAGCTACTACATATGATTATAGAGTATCAAACAACTAGCCTAGCTACTACATATGATTATAGAGGATCAAACAACTAGCCTAGCTACTACATATGATTCTAGCTTATAAATTAACTAGCCTAGCTACTACATATGATTATAGATGATCAAACAACTAGCCTAGCTACTACATATGATTATTATAGCTTATAAATCAACTAGCCTAGCTACTACATATGATTATAGAGTATCAAACAACTAGCCTAGCTACTACATATGATTATAGAGGATCAAACAACTAGCCTAGCTACTACATATGATTATAGAGGATCAAACAACTAGCCTAGCTACTACATATGATTATAGAGTATCAAACAACTAGCCTAGCTACTACATATGATTATAGAGTATCAAACAACTAGCCTAGCTACTACATATGATTATAGATTATCAAACAAACAACTAGCCTAGCTACTACATATGATTATAGAGTATCAAACAACTAGCCTAGCTACTACCTATGATTATAGATTATCAAACAAACAACTAGCCTAGCTACTACATATGATTATAGAGGATCAAACAACTAGCCTAGCTACTACATAAGATTCTAGCTTATAAATCAACTAGCCTAGCTACTACATATGATTATAGAGTATCAAACAACTAGCCTAGCTACTACATATGATTATAGAGTATCAAACAACTAGCCTAGCTACTACATATGATTATAGAGGATCAAACAACTAGCCTAGCTACTACATATGATTATAGAGTATCAAACAACTAGCCTAGCTACTACATATGATTATAGAGTATCAAACAACTAGCCTAGCTACTACATATGATTATAGATTATCAAACAAACAACTAGCCTAGCTACTACATATGATTATAGAGTATCAAACAACTAGCCTAGCTACTACCTATGATTATAGATTATCAAACAAACAACTAGCCTAGCTACTACATATGATTATAGAGGATCAAACAACTAGCCTAGCTACTACATAAGATTCTAGCTTATAAATCAACTAGCCTAGCTACTACATATGATTATAGAGTATCAAACAACTAGCCTAGCTACTACATATGATTATAGAGTATCAAACAAACAACTAGCCTAGCTACTACATATGATTATAGAGTATCAAACAACTAGCCTAGCTACTACATATGATTATAGAGGATCAAACAACTAGCCTAGCTACTACATATGATTCTAGCTTATAAATCAACTAGCCTAGCTACTATATATAATTATAGATGATCAAACAACTAGCCTAGCTACTACATATGATTATTATAGCTTATAAATCAACTAGCCTAGCTACTACATATGATTATAGAGTATCAAACAACTAGCCTAGCTACAACATGTGATTATAGAGTATCAAACAACTAGCCTAGCTACTACATGTGATTATAGAGTATCAAACAACTAGCCTAGCTACTACCTATGATTATAGAGTATCAAACAAACAACTAGCCTAGCTACTACATATGTTTATAGAGGATCGAACTAACAACTAGCCTAGCTACTACATATGCTTATAGAGGATCAAACAACTAGCCTAGCTACTACATATGCTTATAGAGGATCAAACAACTAGCCTAGCTACTACATATGATTATAGATTATAAAACAACTAGCCTAGCTACTACATATGATTATAGAGTATCAAATAACTAGCCTAGCTACTACCTATGATTATAGATTATAAAACAACTAGCCTAGCTACTACATATGATTATAGAGTATCAAATAACTAGCCTAGCTACTACCTATGATTATAGATTATAAAACAACTAGCCTAGCTACTACATATGATTATAGAGTATCAAATAACTAGCCTAGCTACTACCTATGATTATAGACTATAAAACAACTAGCTTAGCTACTACATACGATTATAGAGGATCAAACAACCAGCCTAGCTACTACATATGATTATAGAGGATCAATCAACTAGCCTAGCTACTACATATGATTATAGAGGATCAATGAACTAGCCTAGCTACTACATATGATTATAGAGGATCAAACAACTAGCCTAGCTACTGCATATGATTATAGATTATCAAACAACTAGCCTGGCTACTACATATGATTATAGATTATCAAACAAATAACTAGCCTAGCTACTACATATGATTATAGAGTATCAAACAAACAACTAGCCTAGCTACTACATATGATTATAGAGGATCAAACAAGTAGCCTAGCTACTACATATGATTATAGAGTATCAAACAAACAACTAGCCTAGCTACTACATATGATTATAGAGTATCAAACAACTAGCCTAGCTACTACATATGATTATAGAGGATCAAATAACTAGCCTAGCTACTACATATGATTCTAGCTTATGAATCAACTAGCCTAGCTACTATATATGATTATAGATGATCAAACAACTAGCCTAGCTACTACATATGATTATTATAGCTTATAAATCAACTAGCCTAGCTACTACATATGATTATAGAGTATCAAACAACTAGCCTAGCTACAACATGTGATTATAGAGGATCAAACAACTAGCCTAGCTACTACATGTGATTATAGAGTATCAAACAACTAGCCTAGCTACTACCTATGATTATAGAGTATCAAACAAACAACTAGCCTAGCTACTACATATGATTATAGAGGATCAAACAACTAGCCTAGCTACTACATATGATTATAGAGTATCAAACAACTAGCCTAGCTACTACATATGATTATAGAGTATCAAACAACTAGCCTAGCTACTACATATGATTATAGATTATCAAACAAACAACTAGCCTAGCTACTACATATGATTATAGAGTATCAAACAACTAGCCTAGCTACTACCTATGATTATAGATTATCAAACAAACAACTAGCCTAGCTACTACATATGATTATAGAGGATCAAACAACTAGCCTAGCTACTACATAAGATTCTAGCTTATAAATCAACTAGCCTAGCTACTACATATGATTATAGAGTATCAAACAACTAGCCTAGCTACTACATATGATTATAGAGTATCAAACAACTAGCCTAGCTACTACATATGATTATAGAGGATCAAACAACTAGCCTAGCTACTACATATGATTATAGCGTATCAAACAACTAGCCTAGCTACTACATATGATTATAGAGTATCAAACAACTAGCCTAGCTACTACATATGATTATAGATTATCAAACAAACAACTAGCCTAGCTACTACATATGATTATAGAGTATCAAACAACTAGCCTAGCTACTACCTATGATTATAGATTATCAAACAAACAACTAGCCTAGCTACTACATATGATTATAGAGGATCAAACAACTAGCCTAGCTACTACATAAGATTCTAGCTTATAAATCAACTAGCCTAGCTACTACATATGATTATAGAGTATCAAACAACTAGCCTAGCTACTACATATGATTATAGAGTATCAAACAAACAACTAGCCTAGCTACTACATATGATTATAGAGTATCAAACAACTAGCCTAGCTACTACATATGATTATAGAGGATCAAACAACTAGCCTAGCTACTACATATGATTCTAGCTTATAAATCAACTAGCCTAGCTACTATATATAATTATAGATGATCAAACAACTAGCCTAGCTACTACATATGATTATTATAGCTTATAAATCAACTAGCCTAGCTACTACATATGATCATAGAGTATCAAACAACTAGCCTAGCTACAACATGTGATTATAGAGTATCAAACAACTAGCCTAGCTACTACATGTGATTATAGAGTATCAAACAACTAGCCTAGCTACTACCTATGATTATAGAGTATCAAACAAACAACTAGCCTAGCTACTACATATGTTTATAGAGGATCGAACTAACAACTAGCCTAGCTACTACATATGCTTATAGAGGATCAAACAACTAGCCTAGCTACTACATATGCTTATAGAGGATCAAACAACTAGCCTAGCTACTACATATGATTATAGATTATAAAACAACTAGCCTAGCTACTACATATGATTATAGAGTATCAAATAACTAGCCTAGCTACTACCTATGATTATAGATTATAAAACAACTAGCCTAGCTACTACATATGATTATAGAGTATCAAATAACTAGCCTAGCTACTACCTATGATTATAGATTATAAAACAACTAGCCTAGCTACTACCTATGATTATAGATTATAAAACAACTAGCCTAGCTACTACATATGATTATAGAGTATCAAATAACTAGCCTAGCTACTACCTATGATTATAGACTATAAAACAACTAGCTTAGCTACTACATACGATTATAGAGGATCAAACAACCAGCCTAGCTACTACATATGATTATAGAGGATCAATCAACTAGCCTAGCTACTACATATGATTATAGAGGATCAATGAACTAGCCTAGCTACTACATATGATTATAGAGGATCAAACAACTAGCCTAGCTACTGCATATGATTATAGATTATCAAACAACTAGCCTAGCTACTACATATGATTATAGATTATCAAACAAATAACTAGCCTAGCTACTACATATGATTATAGAGTATCAAACAAACAACTAGCCTAGCTACTACATATGATTATAGAGGATCAAACAAGTAGCCTAGCTACTACATATGATTATAGAGTATCAAACAAACAACTAGCCTAGCTACTACATATGATTATAGAGTATCAAACAACTAGCCTAGCTACTACATATGATTATAGAGGATCAAATAACTAGCCTAGCTACTACATATGATTCTAGCTTATAAATCAACTAGCCTAGCTACTATATATGATTATAGATGATCAAACAACTAGCCTAGCTACTACATATGATTATTATAGCTTATAAATCAACTAGCCTAGCTACTACATATGATTATAGAGTATCAAACAACTAGCCTAGCTACAACATGTGATTATAGAGGATCAAACAACTAGCCTAGCTACTACATGTGATTATAGAGTATCAAACAACTAGCCTAGCTACTACCTATGATTATAGAGTATCAAACAAACAACTAGCCTAGCTACTACATATGCTTATAGAGGATCAAACAAACAACTAGCCTAGCTACTACATATGCTTATAGAGGATCAAACAACTAGCCTAGCTACTACATATGCTTATAGAGGATCAAACAACTAGCCTAGCTACTACATATAATTATAGATTATAAAACAACTAGCCTAGCTAATACATATGATTATAGAGTATCAAATAACTAGCCTAGCTACTACCTATGATTATAGATTATAAAACAACTAGCCTAGCTACTACATATGATTATAGAGTATCAAATAACTAGCCTAGCTACTACCTATGATTATAGACTATAAAACAACTAGCCTAGCTACTACATATGATTATAGAGTATCAAACAAGTAGCCTAGCTACTACCTATGATTATAGATTATAAAACAACTAGCCTAGCTACTACATATGATTATAGAGTATCAAACAACTAGCCTAGCTACTACATATGCGTATAGAGGATCAAACAACTAGCTTAGCTACTACATACGATTATAGAGGATCAAACAACCAGCCTAGCTACTACATATGATTATAGAGGATCAATCAACTAGCCTAGCTACTACATATGATTATAGAGGATCAATGAACTAGCCTAGCTACTACATATGATTATAGAGGATCAAACAACTAGCCTAGCTACTGCATTTGATTATAGATTATCAAACAACTAGCCTAGCTACTACATATGATTATAGATTATCAAACAAATAACTAGCCTAGCTACTACATATGATTATAGAGTATCAAACAAACAACTAGCCTAGCTACTACATATGATTATAGAGGATCAAACAAACAACTAGCCTAGCTACTACATATGATTATAGATTATCAAACAAACAACTAGCCTAGCTACTACATATGATTATAGAGGATCAATGAACTAGCCTAGCTACTACATATGATTATAGAGGATCAAACAACTAGCCTAGCTACTGCATATGATTATAGATTATCAAACAACTAGCCTAGATACTACATATGATTATAGATTATCAAACAAATAACTAGCCTAGCTACTACCTATGATTATAGAGGATCAAACAAACAACTAGCCTAGCTACTACATATAATTATAGATTATCAAACAAACAACTAGCCTAGCTACTACATATGATTATAGAGTATCAAACAACTAGCCTAGCTACTACATATGATTATAGAGTATCAAACAACTAGCCTAGCTACTACATATGATTATAGAGTATCAAACAAACAACTAGCCTAGCTACTACATATGATTATAGAGGATCAAACAACTAGCCTAGCTACTACATATGATTATAGAGGATCAAACAACTAGCCTAGCTACTACCTATGATTATAGAGGATCAAACAACTAGCCTAGCTACTGCATATGATTATAGATTATCAAACAACTAGCCTAGCTACTACATATGATTATAGATTATCAAACAAATAACTAGCCTAGCTACTACATATGATTATAGAGTATCAAACAAACAACTAGCCTAGCTACTACATATGATTATAGAGGATCAAACAAACAACTAGCCTAGCTACTACATATGATTATAGATTATCAAACAAACAACTAGCCTAGCTACTACATATGATTATAGAGTATCAAACAACTAGCCTAGCTACTACATATGATTATAGAGTATCAAACAACTAGCCTAGCTACTACATATGATTATAGAGTATCAAACAAACAACTAGCCTAGCTACTACATATGATTATAGAGGATCAAACAACTAGCCTAGCTACTACATATGATTATAGAGGATCAAACAACTAGCCTAGCTACTACCTATGATTATAGAGTATCAAATAACTAGCCTAGCTACTACCTATGATTATAGATTATAAAACAACTAGCCTAGCTACTACATATGATTATAGAGTATCAAATAACTAGCCTAGCTACTACCTATGATTATAGATTATAAAACAACTAGCCTAGCTACTACCTATGATTATAGACTATAAAACAACTAGCCTAGCTACTACATATGATTATAGAGTATCAAACAAGTAGCCTAGCTACTACCTATGATTATAGATTATAAAACAACTAGCCTAGCTACTACATATGATTATAGAGTATCAAACAACTAGCCTAGCTACTACATATGCGTATAGAGGATCAAACAACTAGCTTAGCTACTACATACGATTATAGAGGATCAAACAACCAGCCTAGCTACTACATATGATTATAGAGGATCAATCAACTAGCCTAGCTACTACATATGATTATAGAGGATCAATGAACTAGCCTAGCTACTACATATGATTATAGAGGATCAAACAACTAGCCTAGCTACTGCATATGATTATAGATTATCAAACAACTAGCCTAGCTACTACATATGATTATAGATTATCAAACAAATAACTAGCCTAGCTACTACATATGATTATAGAGTATCAAACAAACAACTAGCCTAGCTACTACATATGATTATAGAGGATCAAACAAACAACTAGCCTAGCTACTACATATGATTATAGATTATCAAACAAACAACTAGCCTAGCTACTACATATGATTATAGAGTATCAAACAACTAGCCTAGCTACTACATATGATTATAGAGTATCAAACAACTAGCCTAGCTACTACATATGATTATAGAGTATCAAACAAACAACTAGCCTAGCTACTACATATGATTATAGAGGATCAAACAACTAGCCTAGCTACTACATATGATTATAGAGGATCAAACAACTAGCCTAGCTACTACCTATGATTATAGAGGATCAAACAACTAGCCTAGCTACTACATATGATTATAGAGTATCAAACAAACAACTAGCCTAGCTACTACATATGATTATAGAGGATCAAACAACTAGCCTAGCTACTACATATGATTATAGAGGATCAAACAACTAGCCTAGCTACTACATATGATTATAGAGGATCAAACAACTAGCCTAGCTACTACATATGATTCTAGAGTATCAAACAACTAGCCTAGCTACTACATATGATTATAGAGGATCAAACAACTAGCCTAGCTACTACATATGATTATAGATTATCAAACAACTAGCCTAGCTACTACATATGATTATAGAGTATCAAACAAACAACTCCAACTTTAAGGCATATTCCCCTTTTTATACCACTATGTATTTAAGCCATTCTGTGTGTGTGTGTGTGTGTGCGTGTGTGTGTGTGTGTGTGTGTGTGTGTGTGTGTGTGTGTGTGTGTGTGTGTGTGTGTGTGTGTGTGTGTGTGTGTGTGTGTGTGTGTGTGAAACAGGACCCCTTCCCTGTGAAAATAATGATTAAAGAAGATGTGAGTTTAAATGAGGGCTGTTGGCCAACAGGTCAGTCAGTCTCCTACCAGGCAGTCATGACAGCACTGTCCGTGAGCACACACAGCATCCCCCTTCAGAGTACAGGTTGTAGAGTTACAGCACGGGTTAATACACTCCTGGAGAGAGGAGAGGAGAGAGGGGGAGAGGGGGAGAGGGGAGAGGAGAGAGGGGGAGAGGGGAGAGGGGGAGGAGAGGTGGGGGGAGAGAGGAGAGGTGGGGAGAGAGAGGAGAGGAGAGAGGGGGAGAGGGGAGAGGGGAGAGAGAGGAGAGGAGAGAGGGGGAGAGGGGAGAGGGGGAGAGTGGAGAGAGAGGAGAGGTGGGGAGAGAGAGGAGAGGTGGGGAAAGAGAGGAGAGGTGGGGGGGAGAGAGGAGAGGTGGGGAGAGAGAGGAGAGGAGAGAGGGGGAGAGGGGAGAGAGAGGAGAGGAGAGAGGGGGATAGGGGAGAGGGGGAGAGGAGAGAGAGAGGAGAGGTGGGGAGAGAGAGGAGAGATGGGGAGAGAGAGGAGAGGAAGAAGGGGTTTACAAACCACCCAGATTAGATGTAATCTGAGAACACACGCACAGCTCTAATGTTATCAGAGGGAACCCCACGCCAGGTCGTATTATATTCCTCCTCTCCTCCCTGGCAGAGGTCAGACAGTCAGGTAGAGTTACGTCCTGAAAGGATTTCTTCAACAACAGCTTCGGACAGGGAACACGGTCACCAGGTCCCCGTTGATGTAACTTATCCTCCGTGGAACAGTGGAGGTATGGACATCTGGTCTACATTATGCATTATCAGAACCCTGCACTCGACCAATCAGTAGCTCTGAAACTCTGCACTCTACCAATCAGCAGCTCTGGAACCCTGCACTCTACCAATCAGCAGCTCTGGAAACCTGCACTCTACCAATCAGCAGCTCTGGAAACCTGCACTCTACCAATCAGCAGCTCTGGAACCCTGCACTCTACCAATCAGCAGCTCTGGAACCCTGCACTCTACCAATCAGCAGCTCTGGAACTCTGCACTCTACCAATCAGCAGCTCTGGAACCCTGCACTCTACCACTCAGCAGCTCTGGAACCCTGTACTCTACCAATCAGCAGCTCTGGAACCCTGCACTCTACCAATCAGCAGCTCTGGAACCCTGCACTCTACCAATCAGCAGCTCTGGAACCCTGCACTCTACCAATCAGCAGCTCTGGAACTCTGCACTCTACCAATTAGCAGCTCTGGAACCCTGCACTCTACCAATCAGCAGCTCTGGAAACCTGCACTCTACCAATCAGCAGCT
Source organism: Oncorhynchus mykiss (assembly GCF_013265735.2). Taxonomy (NCBI): domain Eukaryota; kingdom Metazoa; phylum Chordata; class Actinopteri; order Salmoniformes; family Salmonidae; genus Oncorhynchus; species Oncorhynchus mykiss. Next base: position 93,940,483 of record NC_048565.1, on the reverse strand, counting down.
CTGGAACCCTGCACTCTACCAATCAGCAGCTCTGGAACCCTGCATTGTACCAATCACCAGGACTTGAACCCACAACCTTGGTGTTGTTAGACCACTTCCTATCTCCACTCCTCTCAGAACAGCTTGGCTCAGGGCAGTAGTGGTTTGGTTCAGCTAGGCTCAGAACAGCTTGGTTTGGTTCAGCTTGGCTCAGAACAGCTTGGTTTGGTTCAGCTTGGCTCAGAACAGCTTGGTTTGGTTCAGCTTGGCTCAGAACAGCTTGGTTTGGTTCAGCTTGGCTCAGAACAGCTTGGCAAGGGGCAGTAGTGGTTTGGTTCAGCTTGGCTCAGGGCAGTAGAGGTTTGGTTCAGCTTGGCTCAGGGCAGTAGTGGTTTAGTTCAGCTTGGCTCAGGGCAGTAGTGGTTTGGTTCAGCTTGGCTAAGGGCAGTAGTGGTTTGGTTCAGCTTGGCTCAGGGCAGTAGTGGTTTGGTTCAGCTTGGCTCAGGGCAGTAGTGGTTTGGTTCAGCTTGGCTCAGGGCAGTAATGGTTTGGTTCAGCTTGGCTCAGGGCAGTAGTGGTTTGGTTCAGCTTGGCTCAGAACAGCTTGGTTTGGTTCAGCTTGGCTCAGAACAGCTTGGTTTGGTTCAGCTTGGCTCAGAACAGCTTGGCAAGGGGCAGTAGTGGTTTGGTTCAGCTTGGCTCAGGGCAGTAGAGGTTTGGTTCAGCTTGGCTCAGGGCAGTAGTGGTTTAGTTCAGCTTGGCTCAGGGCAGTAGTGGTTTGGTTCAGCTTGGCTCAGGGCAGTAGTGGTTTGGTTCAGCTTGGCTCAGGGCAGTAGTGGTTTGGTTCAGCTTGGCTCAGAACAGCATGGTTTGGTTCAGCTTGGCTCAGGGCAGTAGTGGTTTAGTTCAGCTTGGCTCAGGGCAGTAGTGGTTTTGTTCAGCTTGGCTCAGAACAGCATGGTTTGGTTCAGCTTGGCTCAGAACAGCTTGGCACGGGCAGTAGTGGTTTGGCTCAGCTTGGCTCAGAACAGCTTGGTTTGGTTCAGCTTGGCTCAGGGCAGTAGTGGTTTGGTTCAGCTTGACTCAGAACAGCTTGGTTTGATTCAGCTTGGCTCAGAACAGCTTAGTATGTTTCAGCTTGGCTCAGAACAGCTTGGTTTGGTTCAGCTTGGCTCAGGGCAGTAGAGGTTTGGTTCAGCTTGGCTCAGGGCAGTAGTGGTTTAGTTCAGCTTGGCTCAGGGCAGTAGTGGTTTGGTTCAGCTTGGCTCAGGGCAGTAGTGGTTTAGTTCAGCTTGGCTAAGGGCAGTAGTGGTTTAGTTCAGCTTGGCTCAGGGCAGTAGTGGTTTGGTTCAGCTTGGCTAAGGCAGTAGTGGCTTGGTTCAGCTTGGCTCAGGGCAGTAGTGGTTTGGTTCAGCTTGGCTCAGGGCAGTAGTGGTTTGGTTCAGCTTGGCTCAGGGCAGTAGTGGTTTAGTTCAGCTTGGCTCAGGGCAGTAGTGGTTTAGTTCAGCTTGGCTCAGGGCAGTAGAGGCTTGGTTCAGCTTGGCTCAGGGCAGTAGAGGTTTGGTTCAGCTTGGCTCAGGGCAGTAGTGGTTTGGTTCAGCTTGGCTCAGGGCAGTAGTGGTTTGGTTCAGCTTGGCTCAGGGCAGTAGAGGTTTGGTTCAGCTTGGCTCAGGGCAGTAGAGGTTTGGTTCAGCTTGGCTCAGGGCAGTAGTGGTTTGGTTCAGCTTGGCTCAGAACAGTAGTGGTTTGGTTCAGCTTGGCTCAGGGCGGTAGTGGTTTGGTTCAGCTTGGCTCAGAACAGCTTGGTTTGGTTGAGCTTGGCTCAGGGCAGTAGTGGTTTGGTTCAGCTTGGCTCAGGGCAGTAGTGGTTTGGTTCAGCTTGGCTCAGAACAGCATGGTTTGGTTCAGCTTGGCTCAGAACAGCATGGTTTGGTTCAGCTTGGCTCAGGGCAGTAGTGGTTTGGTTCAGCTTGGCTCAGGGCAGTAGAGGTTTGGTTCAGCTTGGCTCAGAACAGCTTGGCACGGGCAGTAGTGGTTTGGTTCAGCTTGGCTCAGAACAGCTTGGTTTGGCTCAGCTTGGCTCAGAACAGCTTGGTTTGGTTCAGCTTGGCTCAGGGCAGTAGTGGTTTGGTTCAGCTTGACTCAGAACAGCTTGGTTTGATTCAGCTTGGCTCAGAACAGCTTAGTTTGGTTCAGCTTGGCTCAGAACAGCTTGGTTTGGTTCAGCTTGGCTCAGGGCAGTAGAGGTTTGGTTCAGCTTGGCTCAGGGCAGTAGTGGTTTAGTTCAGCTTGGCTCAGGGCAGTAGTGGTTTGGTTCAGCTTGGCTCAGGGCAGTAGTGGTTTGGTTCAGCTTGGCTCAGGGCAGTAGTGGTTTAGTTCAGCTTGGCTCAGGGCAGTAGTGGTTTAGTTCAGCTTGGCTCAGGGCAGTAGTGTCTTGGTTCAGCTTGGCTCAGGGCAGTAGTGGTTTAGTTCAGCTTGGCTCAGGGCAGTAGAGGCTTGGTTCAGCTTGGCTCAGGGCAGTAGAGGTTTGGTTCAGCTTGGCTCAGGGCAGTAGTGGTTTGGTTCAGCTTGGCTCAGGGCAGTAGTGGTTTGGTTCAGCTTGGCTCAGGGCAGTAGAGGTTTGGTTCAGCTTGGCTCAGGGCAGTAGAGGTTTGGTTCAGCTTGGCTCAGGGCAGTAGTGGTTTGGTTCAGCTTGGCTCAGAACAGTAGTGGTTTGGTTCAGCTTGGCTCAGGGCGGTAGTGGTTTGGTTCAGCTTGGCTCAGAACAGCTTGGTTTGGTTGAGCTTGGCTCAGGGCAGTAGTGGTTTGGTTCAGCTTGGCTCAGGGCAGTAGTGGTTTGGTTCAGCTTGGCTCAGAACAGCATGGTTTGGTTCAGCTTGGCTCAGAACAGCATGGTTTGGTTCAGCTTGGCTCAGGGCAGTAGTGGTTTGGTTCAGCTTGGCTCAGGGCAGTAGAGGTTTGGTTCAGCTTGGCTCAGAACAGCTTGGCACGGGCAGTAGTGGTTTGGTTCAGCTTGGCTCAGAACAGCTTGGTTTGGCTCAGCTTGGCTCAGAACAGCTTGGTTTGGTTCAGCTTGGCTCAGGGCAGTAGTGGTTTGGTTCAGCTTGACTCAGAACAGCTTGGTTTGATTCAGCTTGGCTCAGAACAGCTTAGTTTGGTTCAGCTTGGCTCAGAACAGCTTGGTTTGGTTCAGCTTGGCTCAGGGCAGTAGAGGTTTGGTTCAGCTTGGCTCAGGGCAGTAGTGGTTTAGTTCAGCTTGGCTCAGGGCAGTAGTGGTTTGGTTCAGCTTGGCTCAGGGCAGTAGTGGTTTGGTTCAGCTTGGCTCAGGGCAGTAGTGGTTTAGTTCAGCTTGGCTCAGGGCAGTAGTGGTTTAGTTCAGCTTGGCTCAGGGCAGTAGTGTCTTGGTTCAGCTTGGCTCAGGGCAGTAGTGGTTTGGTTCAGCTTGGCTCAGGGCAGTAGTGGTTTGGTTCAGCTTGGCTCAGGGCAGTAGTGGTTTAGTTCAGCTTGGCTCAGGGCAGTAGTGGTTTAGTTCAGCTTGGCTCAGGGCAGTAGAGGCTTGGTTCAGCTTGGCTCAGGGCAGTAGAGGTTTGGTTCAGATTGGCTCAGGGCAGTAGTGGTTTGTTTCAGCTTGGCTCAGGGCAGTAGTGGTTTGGTTGAGCTTGGCTCAGGGCAGTAGTGGTTTGGTTCAGCTTGACTCAGGGCAGTAGTGGTTTGGTTGAGCTTGGCTCAGGGCAGTAGTGGTTTGGTTCAGCTTGGCTCAGGGCAGTGGTGGTTTGGTTCAGCTTGGCTCAGGGCAGTAGTGTTCATACAGTGTTAACGTGTCCCATCCCATTGCATCCCTACCATGACAAAACAGGACAACTTCCTACCTCCAGTTCTCCACAGTCACACTCCTCTCCTTCCTCCACGTATCCGTTGCCACACTTCTGTCCCCCGTAGAGAACCTTGACCTCAGGCATGTTGAACAGACACATCCCAACGCCCTTCTCCAGACTGGCAGACAGATCCTTTATACTACAGGAGCTGAATACTGTAGGGAACGGGTACCTGGAGAGGAGAGAGAGAGAGGAGAACTACTGAATACTGTAGGGAACAGGTACCTGGAGAGGAGAGAGAGAGAGAGAGAGGAGAACTACTGAATACTGTTGGGAACAGGTACCTGGAGAGGAGAGAGAGAGAGGAGAACTACTGAATACTGTAGGGAACGGGTACCTGGAGAGGAGAGAGAGAGAGGAGAACTACTGAATACTGTAGGGAACAGGTACCTGGAGAGGAGAGAGAGACGGGAACTACTGAATACTGTAGGGAACAGGTACCTGGAGAGGAGAGAGAGAGAGAGGAGAACTACTGAATACTGTAGGGAACAGGTACCTGGAGAGGAGAGAGAGAGAGGAGAACTACTGAATACTGTAGGGAACAGGTACCTGGAGAGGAGAGAGAGAGAGGAGAACTACTGAATACTGTAGGGAACAGGTACCTGGAGAGGAGAGAGAGAGAGGAGAACTACTGAATACTGTAGGGAACAGGTACCTGGAGAGGAGAGAGAGACGGGAACTACTGAATACTGTAGGGAACGGGTACCTGGAGAGGAGAGAGAGAGAGAGGAGAACTACTGAATATTGTAGGGAACGGGTACCTGGAGAGGAGAGAGAGAGAGGAGAACTACTGAATACTGTAGGGAACAGGTACCTGGAGAGGAGAGAGAGAGAGAGAGAGGAGAACTACTGAATACTGTAGGGAACAGGTACCTGGAGAGGAGAGAGAGAGAGAGGAGAACTACTGAATACTGTAGGGAACAGGTACCTGGAGAGGAGAGAGAGAGAGAGAGAGAGAGAGAGAGAGAGAGAGAGAGAGAGAGAGAGAGAGGAGAACTACTGAATACTGTAGGGATCAGGTACCTGGAGAGGAGAGAGAGAGAGAGGAGAACTACTGAATACTGTTGGGAACAGGTACCTGGAGAGGAGAGAGAGAGAGAGAGAGAGAGAGAGAGAGAGAGAGAGAGAGAGAGAGAGAGAGGAGAACTACTGAATACTGTAGGGATCAGGTACCTGGAGAGGAGAGAGAGAGAGAGGAGAACTACTGAATACTGTAGGGAACAGGTACCTGGAGAGGAGAGAGAGAGAGAGAGAGAGAGAGAGAGAGAGAGAGAGGAGAACTACTGAATACTGTAGGGATCAGGTACCTGGAGAGGAGAGAGAGAGAGAGGAGAACTACTGAATACTGTGTGAGTGTGTGTTTGTCCTGGGCTCTGTCTGAGAAAACCTTTCTTCCAGACCTCATACAGCTTAATGCAGTAATGCTCTGGTAATAGACTGTACTGCTGGATGGCCATGTAGTGTACGTGATGGAGGGTGTGTGTGTGAGGAGAGAGAATGTGTGTGTGTGTGTGTGTGTGCCTGTTGGTGTGAGTGTGTGACTGTTCATACAAAGTATAACTCTTCCCTCTCCTCTATCTCCTCTATCTCCTCTATCTCCTCTATCCCCTCTATCGCCTCTATCCCCTCTATCCCCTCTCCTCTATCTTCTCCCTCCTTCCCCTCTATCCCTTCCCCTCTATCTCCTCTATCCCCTCCCCTCTACCCCCTCCCTCTATCCCCTCTATCCCCTCTATCCCTCCACCCCCTCCCTCTATCCCTCCATCCCTCTATCCCCTCTATCCCCTCTACCCCCTCCCTCTATCCCCTCTATCCCTCTATCCCCTCTATCCCTCTATCTACCCCCTCCCTCTATCCCCTCTATCCCCTCTATCCCTCTACCCCCTCCCCCTATCCCCTCTATCCCTCTATCCCCCTATATCCCCTTTATCCCTATATCCCCTCTATCCCCTCTATCCTTCTACCCCCTCCCTCTATCCCCTCTATCTCCTCTATCCCTCTACCCCCTCCCTCTATCCCTCTATCCCCTCTACCCCCTCCCTCTATCCCTCTATCCCCTCTACCCCCTCCCTCTATCCCTCTATCCCCTCTATCCCTCTATCCTTCTATCCCTCTATCCCCTCTATCCCTCTATCCCTCTATCCCTCTATCCCCTCTATCCCCTCTATCCCATCTATCCCTCTACCCCCTCCCTCTACCCCCTCCCTCTACCCCCTCCCTCTATCCCTCTATCCCCTCTATCCCTCTATCCCTCTATCCCCTCTATCCCTCTATCCCTCTATCCCCTCTATCCCATTCCCAATGCATGTAGTTCAGACCTTTTTACAAATCACTGAAACAAACACAGAGACTCAACAAGGGAGAGAGACATCAACCCACAGTCACAGACTCGGTCTGTGCAGAAACTGGCCACATCGACTGAGCCACACAGTCTGTCTGAGCTGGGTGCACGTGGACTCGGGAATATGTTCCAAGCCTCAACCATAATGGTTGGAATGATCTGTGTGTGTGTGTGTGTGTGTGTGTGTGTGTGTGTGTGTGTGTGTGTGTGTGTGTGTGTGTGTGTGTGTGTGTGTGTGTGTGTGTGTGTGTTTTTGTGTTTGTGTGTGTGTGTGTTAGACCAACAAGCTCCTGTGACCATAACAAGGCAGCGGTGAAAACTCCCATGATTCTTTCTGTGGAGGACATGTGGGTTAGAAGAAGAGGAGGGACGTGTCCAGGACGGCAGGGTGCATTATGGGATCCAGGCGAGGCGTTGCAGTTACTCTTTCATTTCTGTCCAGAGATTTTGATGAAACGTTAAAATGAAAAGACCCTTTGTTGCTTTGAGAATGATAGCAGCAAAACAAGCCTTCCCCTCCTCTCTTCTCCCCTGCATCTCTTCTCCTCTCCTCTCTTCTCCTCTCTTCTCCTATCTTCTCTTCTCCTCTCTTCTCCCCTGCATCTCTTCTCCTCTCCTCTCTTCTCCTCTCTTCTCCTATCTTCTCTTCTCCTCTCTTCTCCCCTGCATCTCTTCTCCTCTCCTCTCTTCTCCTCTCTTCTCCTATCTTCTCTTCTCCTCTCTTCTCCCCTGCATCTCTTCTCCTCTCCTCTCTTCTCCTCTCTTCTCCTATCTTCTCTTCTCCTCTCTTCTCCCCTGCATCTCTTCTCCTCTCCTCTCCTCTCTTCTCCCCTGCACCTCTTCTCCTCTCCTCTCCTCTCTTCTCCTCTCTTCTCTTCTCCTCTCTTCTCCCCTGCATCTCTTCTCCTCTCTTCTCTTCTCCTCTCTTCTCCCCTGCATCTCTTCTCCTCTCTTCTCTTCTCCTCTCTTCTCCCCTGCATCTCTTCTCCTCTCCTCTCCTCTCCTCTCTTCTCCTCTCTTCTCCTCTCTTCTCTTCTCCTCTCTTCTCCCCTGCATCTCTTCTCCCCTGCATCTCTTCTCCTCTCTTCTCTTCTCCCCTGCTCTCTTCTCCTCTCTTCTCCCCTGCATCTCTTCTCCTCTCTTCTCCCCTGCATCTCTTCTCCTTTCTTCTCCCCTGCATCTCTTCTCCTCTCTTCTCCCCTGCATCTCTTCTCCTCTCTTCTCCCCTGCATCTCTTCTCCTCTCTTCTCCCCTGCATCTCTTCTCCTCTCTTCTCCCCTGCATCTCTTCTCCTCTCTTCTCCCCTGCATCTCTTCTCCTCTCTTCTCCCCTGCATCTCTTCTCCTCTCTTCTCCCCTGCATCTCTTCTCCTCTCTTCTCCCCTGCATCTCTTCTCCCCTGCATCTCTTCTCCTCTCTTCTCCCCTGCATCTCCCCTGCATCTCCTCTCCTCTCCTCTCCTCTCCTCTCCTCTCCTCTCCTCTTCTCTTCTCTTCTCTTCTCTTCTCTTCTCTTCTCTTCTCTTCTCTTCTCTTCTCTTCTCTTCTCTTCTCTTCTCTTCTCTTCTCCTCTCCTCTCCTCTCCTCTCCTCTCCTCTCCTCTCCTCTCTTCTCTTCTCTTCTCTTCTCTTCTCCTCTCCTCTCTTCTCCCCTGCATCTCTTCTCCTCTCCTCTCCTCTCCTCTCCTCTCCTCTCCTCTCCTCTCCTCTCCTCTCCTCTCCTCTCCTCTCCCCTCCCCTCCTCTCCTCTCCTCTCCTCTCCTCTCCTCTCCTCTCCTCTCCTCTCCTCTCCTCTCCCCTCCTCTCCTCTCCTCTCCTCTCCTCTCCTCTCCTCTCCCCTCCTCTCCTCTCCTCTCCTCTCCTCTCCTCTCCTCTCCTCTCCCCTCCTCTCCTCTCCTCTCCTCTCCTCTCCTCTCCTCTCCTCTCCCCTCCTCTCCTCTCCTCTCCTCTCCTCTCCTCTCCTCTCCTCTCCTCTCCTCTCCTCTCGTCTCCTCTCTTCTCTTCCCTTCTCTTCTCCTTTGGGGCGTTTAAAGTAACAGATGTTCTGAGACAGAAAAATGCTTGTCATTGACCAGTAAATGAAAACGACTCACTTCGAAATGCCTTTTTGTTGTTGTTTAGGTTAATAGACATCTGATCTGATCTGTAAATATGCAATGAGGATCTTTTGACGTGTTTTGAACTGATCTCACTCTAAAGGCTGCCTTTGATGATTCTCTTTGAGTGTGTGTGTGTGTGTGTGTGTGTGTGTGTGTGTGTGTGTGTGTGTGTGTGTGTGTGTGTGTGTGTGTGCGTGCGTGCGTGCGTGCGTGTGTGTGTGTGTGTGTGTATGTGTGTGTGTGTGTGCTGTTGCTCCTACTACCCCACGCTGTGTCTGACCACCAGCCCTGCGTTCTAACATCAATATTATAATGTGACCTGAAGGGAAGGAGGAGACAACACAGTGCAGCAGTTTACACTCTGTAGATCAAAAGATCAGAGAGACTAACTGAATACTAATACTGTAGTGGTGGAAGGTAGAGAGACTGAATACTAATACTGTAGTGATGGAAGGTAGAGAGAATGAATACTAATACTGTAGTGATGGAAGGTAGAGAGACTGAATACTAATACTGTAGTGGTGGAAGGTAGAGAGACTGAATACTAATACTGTAGTGATGGAAGGTAGAGAGAATGAATACTAATACTGTAGTGATGGAAGGTAGAGAGAATGAATACTAATACTGTAGTGATGGAAGGTAGAGAGACTGAATACTAATACTGTAGTGATGGAAGGTAGAGAGAATGAATACTAATACTGTAGTGATGGAAGGTAGAGAGAATGAATACTAATACTGTAGTGATGGAAGGTAGAGAGAATGAATACTAATACTGTAGTGATGGAAGGTAGAGAGAATGAATACTAATACTGTAGTGGTGGAAGGTAGAGAGACTGAATACTAATACTGTAGTGATGGAAGGTAGAGAGAACAGAGAGACTGAATACTAATACTGTAGTGATGGAAGGTAGAGAGACTGAATACTAATACTGTAGTGGTGGAAGGTAGAGAGACTGAATACTAATACTGTAGTGGTGGAAGGTAGAGAGACTGAATACTAATACTGTAGTGATGGAAGGTAGAGAGACTGAATACTAATACTGTAGTGATGGAAGGTAGAGAGAATGAATACTAATACTGTAGTGATGGAAGGTAGAGAGACTGAATACTAATACTGTAGTGATGGAAGGTAGAGAGAACAGAGAGACTGAATACTAATACTGTAGTGATGGAAGGTAGAGAGACTGAA
>NC_048565.1:93921003-93923503 GCF_013265735.2 Oncorhynchus mykiss | reverse complement strand
GAGCCAATAGGATTCCAGCTGTAATACAGAACCAATAGGATTCCAGCTGTAATACAGAACCAATAGGATTCCAGCTGTAATTCAGAGCCAATAGGATTCCATCTGTAATATGGAGCCAATAGGATTCCAGCTGTAATTCAGAGCCAATAGGATTCAGCTATAATATAGAGCCAATAGGATTCCAGCTGTAGTACAGAACCAATAGGATCCATCTGTCGTATAGAGCCAATATTACCTCAATTACCTTGACTAACCTGTACCACTGCACACTGACTTAGTACCAGTAGTATAGTGGGGCAAACAAGTATTTAGTCAGCCACCAATTGTGTAAGTTCTCCCACTTAAAAAGATGAGAGAGGCCTGTAATTTTCATCGTAGGTACACTTCAATTATGACAGACAAAATGAGAAAAAAAAATCTGGAAAATCACATTGTAGGATTTTTAATGAATTTATTTGCAAATTATGGTGGAAAATAAGTATTTGGTCACCTACAAACAAGCAAGATTTCTGGCTCTCACAGACCTGTAACTTCTTCTTTAAGAGGCTCCTCTGTCCTCCACTCATTACCTGTATTTATGGCACCTGTTTGAACTTGTTATCAGTATAAAAGACACCTGTCCACAACCTCAAACAGTCACACTCCAAACTTCACTATGGTCAAGACCAAAGAGCTGTCAAAGGACACCAGAAACAAAATTGTAGACCTGCACCAGGCTGGGAAGAATGCATCTGCAATAGGTAAGCAGCTTGGTTTGAAGAAATCAACTGTGGGAGCAATTGTTAGGAAATGGAAGACATACAAGACCACTGATAATCTCCCTTGATCTGGGGCTCCACGCAAGATCTCACCCCGTGGGGTCAAAATGATCACAAGAACGGTGAGCAAAAATCCCAGAACCACAAGGGGGGACCTAGTGAATGACTTGCAGAGAGCTGGGACCAAAGTAACAAAGCCTACCATCAGTAACACACTATGCTGCCAGGGACTCAAATCCTGCAGTGCCAGACGTGTCCCCCTGCTTAAGCCAGTACATGTCCAGGCCCGTCTGAAGTTTGCTAAAGAGCATTTGGATGATCCAGAAGAAGATTGGGAGAATGTCATATGGTCAGATGAAACCAAAATATAACTTTTTGGTAAAAACTCAAGTCGTCGTGTTTGGAGGACAAAGAATGCTGAGTTGCATCCAAAGAACACCATACCTACTGTGAAGCATGAGGGTGGAAACATCATGCTTTGGGGCTGTTTTTCTGCAAAGGGACCAGGACGACTGATCCGTGTAAAGGAAAGAATGAATGGGGCCACGTATCGTGAGACTTTGAGTGTAAACCTCCTTCCATCAGCAAGGGCATTGAAGATGAAACGTGGCTGGGTCTTTCAGCATGACAATGATCCCAAACACACCGCCCGGGCAACGAAGGAGTGGCTTCGTAAGAAGCATTTCAAGGTCCTGGAGTGGCTTCGTAAGAAGCATTTCAAGGTCCTGGAGTGGCCTAGCCAGTCTCCAGATCTCAACCCCATAGAAAATCTTTGGAGGGAGTTGAAAGTCCGTGTTGCCCAGCAACAGCCCCAAAACATCACTGCTCTATAGGAGATCTGCATGGAGGAATGGGCCAAAATACCAGCAACAGTGTGTGAAAACCTTGTGAAGACTTACAGAAAACGTTTGACCTCTGTCATTGCCAACAAAGGGTATATAACAAAGTATTGAGATGAACTTTTGTTATCGACCAAATACTTATTTTCCACCATAATTTGCAAATGAATTCATTAAAAATCCTACAATGTGATTTGCTGGATTTTTTTTCTAATTTTGTCTCATGGTTGAAGTGTACCTATGATGAAAATTACAGGCCTCTCTCATCTTTTTAAGTGGGAGAACTTGCACAATTGGTGGCTGACTAAATACTTTTTTGCCCCACTGTATATAGCCTCCACATTGACTCTGTACCGGTACCCCCTGTATATAGCCTCCACATTGACTCTGTACCGGTACCCCCTGTATATAGCCTCCACATTGACTCTGTACCGTAATACCCTGTATATAGCCTCCACATTGACTCTGTACCGTAATACCCTGTATATAGCCTCCACATTGACGCTGTACCGTAATACCCTGTATATAGCCTCCACATTGACTCTGTACCGGTATCCCCTGTATATAGCCTCCACATTGACTCTGTACCGGTACTCCCTGTATATAGCCTCCACATTGACTCTGTACCGTAATACCCTGTATATAGCCTCCACATTGACTCTGTACCGTAATACCCTGTATATAGCCTCCACATTGACTCTGTACCGTAATACCCTGTATATAACCTCCACATTGACTCTGTACCGTAATACCCTGTATATAGCCTACACATTGACTCTGTACCGTAATACCCTGTATATAGCCTCCACATTGACTCTGTACCGTAATACCCTGTATATAGCCTCCACATTGACTCTGTACCGTAATACCCTGTATATAGCCTCCACATTGACTCTGTACCGT
>NC_048565.1:93911003-93918503 GCF_013265735.2 Oncorhynchus mykiss | reverse complement strand
GTAGAACACCAGTAGAACACCCCACTGTGGAGACAAACAACACCAGTAGAACACCCTGCTGTGGAGACAAACAACACCAGTAGAACACCCTGCTGTGGAGACAAACAACACCAGTAGAACACCCTGCTGTGGAGACAAACACCAGTAGAACACCAGTAGAACACCCTGCTCTGGAGGCAAACAACACCAGTAGAACACCCTGCTGTGGAGACAAACAACACCAGTAGAACACCTTGCTGTGGAGACAAACAGTAGAACAACACCAGTAGAACACCCCGCTGTGGAGACAAACAGTAGAACAACACTAGAAGACCAGTAGAACAACACTAGAATAAAACTAGAACAACACTAGAACAACACTAGAACAACAGTAGAACAACACTAGAACAACACTAGAACACCACTAGAACACCACTAGAACAACACTAGAAGACCAGTAGAATAGCACTAGAACACCACTAGAACACCAATTGAACATCATTAGAACACCAATAGATCATCAATAGAACAACATTAGAACAACACTAGAACACAAGTAGAACAACAGTAGAACACCAGTAGAACAACACTAGAACACCAGTGGAACAGCACTAGAACAACACTAGAACACCACTAGAACACCAGCAGAACAACACTAGAACAACACTAGAACACCACTGGAACAACAGTAGAACACCAGTAGAACTACAGTAGAACAACACTAGAACACCACTAGAACACCAGTAGAACAACACTAGAACACCAGAAGAACAACACTAGAACAACCCTAGAATACCAGTAGGACAACAGTAGAAAACCACTAGAACAACACTAGAACAACAGTGGAACAGCACTAGAACAACACTAGAACACCACTAGAACACCAGTGGAACAACACTAGAACAACACTAGAACAACAGTAGAACAACACTGGAACACCAGTAGAACACCGGTAGAACTACAGTAGAACAACAGTAGAACAGCACTAGAACACCAGTAGAACAACGCTAGAACAACACTAGAACACCACTAGAACACCAGTAGAACAACACTAGAACGCCAGTAGAACAACACTAGAATGCCAGTAGAACACCAGTAGAACAACACTAGAACAACACTAGAACAACACTTGAACACCAATAGAACACCACTAGAACACCAGTAGAACAGCACTGGAACAACACTAGAACAACAGTAGAACAACAGTAGAACAACAGTAGAACACCAGTAGAACACCACAGAACACCACTAGAACAACACTAGAACAACACTAGATCAACACTAGAACAACACTAGAACACCAGTAGAACAACACTAGAACACCAGTAGAACAAAACTAGAACAACACTAGAACACTAGCAGAACAGAACTAGAACAACACTAGAACACCAGTAGAACACCAGTAGAGCAAAACTAGAACAACACTAGAACACCAGTAGAACAGCACTAGAACAACACTAGAACACCACTAGAACACCAGTAGAACAGCACTAGAACAACACTAGAACACCACTAGAACACCAGTAGAACACTAGAACAACAGTAGAACACCAGTAGAACACCAATAGAACAACACTAGAACAACACGAGTACACCAGTAGAACACCAGTAGAACAACACTAAAACACCAGTAGAACACTAGAACAACTGTAGAACACCAGTAGAACACCATTAGAACAACACTAGAACAACACGAGAACACCAGCAGAACACCAGTAAAACAACACTAGAACACCAGTAGAACAGAACTAGAACAACACTAGAACACCAGTAGAACAACACTAGAACACCAGTAGAACAGAACTAAAACAACAGTAGAAAACCAGTAGAACACTAGAACAACTGTAGAACACCAGTAGAACACCATTAGAACAACACTAGAACAACACGAGAACACCAGCAGAACACCAGTAGAACCACACTAGAACACCAGTAGAACAGAACTAGAACAACACTAGAACACCAGTAGAACAGAACTAGAACAACAGTAGAACACCAGTAGAACAAAACTTGAACACCAATAGAACACCACTAGAACGCCAGTAGAACAGCACTGGAACAACACTAGAACAACAGTAGAACACCAGTAGAACATAACTAGAACAACACTAGAACACCAGTAGAACAGAACTAGAACAACACTAGAACACCAGTAGAAGTAGTATAGTAGTAGTATAGTAATATAATGGTAGCATAATAGTAGTAGTATAGTAGTAGTGTAGGGGTATAATAGTAGTAGTATAGTAGTAGTATAGCAGTAGTACAGATGTATGAGTATCATAGTAGTATAGTAGTCTTATGGTAGTATAATAGTAGTAGTATAGTTGTAGTCTAGTGGTATAATAGCAGTATACTACTATACCACTACACTACTACTATACTACTACCATTATACTACCATTAGACTACTATACTACTATTACACTACTACTATACTACTACACTACTACTACACTACTACTATACTACTACACTACTACTACACTACTACTATACCACTACTATGAGACTACTATACTACTACTATACTACTATTACACTACCACTACACTACTACTATACTACTACCATTATACTACCATTAGACTACTATACTACTATTACACTACCATTAGACTACTATACTACTATTACACTACTACTATACTACTACACTACTACTACACTACTGCTATACTTCTACACTACTACTACACTACTACTATACCACTACTATGAGACTACTATACTACTACTATACTACTATTACACTACTACTACACTACTACTATACTACTACCATTATACTACCATTAGACTACTATACTACTATTACACTACCATTAGACTACTATACTACTATTACACTACTACTATACTACTACACTACTACTACACTACTACCATACTACTACACTACTACTACACTACTACTATACCACTACTATGAGACTACTATACTACTACTATACTACTATTACACTACCACTACACTACTACTATACTACTACCATTATACTACCATTAGACTACTATACTACTATTACACTACCATTAGACTACTATACTACTATTACACTACTACTATACTACTACACTACTACTACACTACTACACTACTACTATACCACTACTATGAGACTACTATACTACTACTATACTACTATTACACTACTGCTGTAGTGTAATAGTAGTATAGTAGTAGTATAGTAGTCTCATAGTAGTGGTATAGTAGTAGTGTAGTAGTAGTGTAGTAGTATAGTAGTAGTGTAATAGTAGTATAGTAGTATAGTAGTCTAATGGTAGTGTAATAGTAGTATAGTAGTCTAATGGTAGTATAATGGTAGTAGTATAGTAGTAGTGTAGTGGTAGTGTAATAGTAGTATAGTAGTAGTATAGTAGCAGTGTAGTAGTACAGTAGTAGTACAGCAGTAGTACAGATGTATTAGTATAGTAGTAGTATAGTAGTATAATGGTAGCATAATAGTAGTAGTATAGTAGTAGTGTAGTGGTATAATAGTAGTAGTATAGTAGTAGTACAGATGTATTGGTATATTAGTAGTGTAGTAGTAGTATAGGAATATAATAGTAGTGGTATTGTAGTAGTATATTTGTATAATAGTTTTAGTATAGCAGTAGTACAGATGTATTAGTATAGTAGTAGTTACCTGACTAGCTGTGCATTATCGTGGGGTCTGTTGGGCAGCAGTAGTACAGATGTATTAGTATAGTAGTAGTTACCTGACTAGCTGTGCATTATCGTGGGGTCTGTTGGGCAGCAGTAGTACAGATGTATTAGTATAGTAGTAGTTACCTGACTAGCTGTGCATTATCGTGGGGCCTGTTGGGCAGCAGTAGTACAGATGTATTAGTACAGTAGTAGTTACCTGACTAGCTGTGCATTATCGTGGGGCCTGTTGGGCAGCAGTAGTACAGCTGTATTAGTACAGTAGTAGTTACCTGACTAGCTGTGCATTATCGCGGGGTCTGTTGGGCAGCAGTAGTACAGATGTATTAGTATAGTAGTAGTTACCTGACTAGCTGTGCATTATCGTGGGGCCTGTTGGGCAGCAGTAGTACAGATGTATTAGTACAGTAGTAGTTACCTGACTAGCTGTGCATTATCGTGGGGTCTGTTGGGCAGCAGTAGTACAGATGTATTAGTATAGTAGTAGTTACCTGACTAGCTGTGCATTATCGTGGGGCCTGTTGGGCAGCAGTAGTACAGATGTATTAGTATAGTAGTAGTTACCTGACTAGCTGTGCATTATCGTGGGGCCTGTTGGGCAGCAGTAGTACAGATGTATTAGTATAGTAGTAGTTACCTGACTAGCTGTGCATTATCGTGGGGCCTGTTGGGCAGCAGTAGTACAGATGTATTAGTATAGTAGTAGTTACCTGACTAGCTGTGCATTATCGTGGGGCCTGTTGGGCAGCAGTAGTACAGCTGTATTAGTACAGTAGTAGTTACCTGACTAGCTGTGCATTATCGCGGGGTCTGTTGGGCAGCAGTAGTACAGATGTATTAGTATAGTAGTAGTTACCTGACTAGCTGTGCATTATCGTGGGGCCTGTTGGGCAGCAGTAGTACAGATGTATTAGTATAGTAGTAGTTACCTGACTAGCTGTGCATTATCATGGGGCCTGTTGGGCAGCAGTAGTACAGATGTATTAGTATAGTAGTAGTTACCTGACTAGCTGTGCATTATCGTGGGGCCTGTTGGGCAGCAGTAGTACAGATGTATTAGTACAGTAGTAGTTACCTGACTAGCTGTGCATTATCGTGGGGTCTGTTGGGCAGCAGTAGTACAGATGTATTAGTATAGTAGTAGTTACCTGACTAGCTGTGCATTATCGTGGGGCCTGTTGGGCAGCAGTAGTACAGATGTATTAGTATAGTAGTAGTTACCTGACTAGCTGTGCATTATCGTGGGGCCTGTTGGGCAGCAGTAGTACAGCTGTATTAGTACAGTAGTAGTTACCTGACTAGCTGTGCATTATCGCGGGGTCTGTTGGGCAGCAGTAGTACAGATGTATTAGTATAGTAGTAGTTACCTGACTAGCTGTGCATTATCGTGGGGCCTGTTGGGCAGCAGTAGTACAGATGTATTAGTATAGTAGTAGTTACCTGACTAGCTGTGCATTATCGTGGGGCCTGTTGGGCAGCAGTAGTACAGCTGTATTAGTATAGTAGTAGTTACCTGACTAGCTGTGCATTATCGTGGGGCCTGTTGGGCAGCAGTAGTACAGATGTATTAGTATAGTAGTAGTTACCTGACTAGCTGTGCATTATCGTGGGGCCTGTTGGGCAGCAGTAGTACAGATGTATTAGTATAGTAGTAGTTACCTGACTAGCTGTGCATTATCGTGGGGCCTGTTGGGCAGCAGTAGTACAGCTGTATTAGTATAGTAGTAGTTACCTGACTAGCTGTGCATTATCGTGGGGCCTGTTGGGCAGCAGTAGTACAGATGTATTAGTATAGTAGTAGTTACCTGACTAGCTGTGCATTATCGTGGGGCCTGTTGGGCAGCAGTTTGAGTTTCCTCCAGTCCAGGAACTCATGCAGGGTGGTGAAGGGGTCCTGGCTGATTGGACACCTGTCCTGGTCGCTCCACACCTCCAACCCCACCAGAGCTACACGGATGTTCAGGGCACGGTAGAACTGAGAGGGAGAGAGGGGGTGGGAGAGGGGGAGGGATGAATGGATGGGGGAAGGAGGGAGGGAGGGAGGGAGGGTGGGGGAGGGAGGAGGGAGGAGGGGAGGGAGAGAAGGGATGAGGGAAAGAGAGGGGGAGGGAGGGATGGGGTGGATGGGGGAGGGAGGGAGGGTGGATGGATGGGGGAGGGAGAGAGGGGGGTTGGATGGGGAGGGAGGGTGGATGGGGGAGGGATGGATGGGGGAGGGAGGGAGGGAGAGGGAGGGTGTGTGGATGGTGGAGGGAGAGATGGGGGGTGGATCGGGTGGAGGGGAGGGATGGATGGGGGAGGGAGAGAGGGGGGTTGGATGGGGAGGGAGGTGGATGGGGGAGGGAGAGAGGGGGTTGGATGGGGAGAGAGGGTGGATGGGGGAGGGATGGATGGGGAGGGAGGGGGAGGGAGGGTGGGTGGATGGTGGAGGGAGAGAGGGGGGGGTGGATCAGGTGGAGGGGAGGGATGGATGGGGGGTGGATGGGGGAGGGATGGATGATGGAGGGATGGATGGGGGGTGGATGGGGGAGGGGTGGATGATGGAGGGAGGGAGGAGATGAGAGAAACAGAGGGGGAGTGAGGGATGGGGGAGGGAGAGAGAGACAGAGAGGGAAATCAAGAAGGAGAGAGGAAGAGATGTCCTAGTGCTATGAAAGACTGGAATGTACCCCAGCAAACCTTCTAAATTCCTAATTTAAAAACCTTCAAACCGTAACAAGCTTTTAATAAGATCTGTCTTTGACTTTACAACAGTGATGATAAACGCTTGATCGTATTCCAACCCTCATCTATATCATATTACGTTCCATATTGATGTCAACTCCACACCAGCTCTCAGTGGACTTCTGGAATCAATCATCCGTTCCTAATTCAATCGTCCCGTACTCTCAGGTCGGTTCATTCACAACAGGCTGAGAGAGACCCATTTGATGGAATCATGTTTCATCTGGCCTCAGCTCATATCTGACTGGGCCTGCATCCCAAACGACTCCCATTCATCCCTATGGGTCTTGGTCAAATGACTCCCATTCATCCCTATGGGTCCTGGTCAAACGACTCCCTCATCCCTATGGGTCTTGGTCAAACGACTCCCTCATCCCCTATGGGTCCTGGTCAAATGACTCCCTCATCCCTATGGGTCCTGGTCAAATGACTCCCTCATCCCTATGGGTCCTGGTCAAATGACTCCCATTCATCCCTATGGGTCCTGGTCAAACGACTCCCTCATCCCTATGGGTCCTGGTCAAATGACTCCCTCATCCCTATGGGTCCTGGTCAAACGACTCCCTCATCCCTATGGGTCCTGGTCAAATGACTCCCTCGTCCCCTATGGGTCTTGGTCATAAGTAGTGCACAGGGTATAATTTGGGACGCAGGATGGATATTGATTTGGTCGTTACCTTGTCCACGTAATTGGCGATCTCAGCCAGCCTCTGTTTGACCTTCTCCACATCCTTCCCTTGTTTCTGGAACTGAGGAGGAGGGAGGAGGTGAGGGGCAGGAGGAGATGAGGGGGAAGGGGCAGAAGGAGGGGGGAGGAGGAAGTAGGAGGAGGAGGTGGAGGGAGGAGGAGGAGGTGAGGGGCAGGAGGAGATGAGGGGGGAGGGGCAGAAGGAGGGGGGAGGAGGAAGTAGGAGGAGGAGGAGGAGGAATAAGAAGAGGGAGGAGGGAGGGAGGGAGGAGAAACAGGTGGAGGGAGAGAAGGGAAAGAGAAAGAGGAGGAGGAGGAGGCGCAGGAGGAGGAGGAGGAGAAACAAATATAAACAAATACAATTTAAAAAAAAAGGAAAAGAAGAGGAAAAAGAGGAAGAGGAAGTTGTCATAGGAAGTGAGTATATTGGGCTGCATTACAT
>NC_048565.1:93851003-93906003 GCF_013265735.2 Oncorhynchus mykiss | reverse complement strand
ACAGAACAATTAGGAATCTATTCTATTCTATTCTACAGCTGAATACAGAACAATTAGGAATCTATTCTATTCTATTCTACAGCTGAATACAGAACAATTAGGAATCTATTCTATTCTATTCTACAGCTGAATACAGAACAATTAGGAATCTATTCTATTCTATTCTACAGCTGAATACAGAACAATTAGGAATCTATTCTATTCTATTCTACAGCTGAATACAGAACAATTAGGAATCTATTCTATTCTATTCTACAGCTGAATACAGAACAATTAGGAATCTATTCTATTCTATTCTACAGCTGAATACAGAACAATTAGGAATCTATTCTATTCTATTCTACAGCTGAATACAGAACAATTAGGAATCTATTCTATTCTATTCTACAGCTGAATACAGAACAATTAGGAATCTATTCTATTCTATTCTACAGCTGAATACAGAACAATTAGGAATCTATTCTATTCTACAGCTGAATACAGAACAATAAGAATCTATTCTATTCTACAGCTGAATACAGAACAATTAGGAATCTATTCTATTCTATTCTACAGCTGAATACAGAACAATTAGGAATCTATTCTATTCTACAGCTGAATACAGAACAATTAGGAATCTATTGTATTCTATTCTACAGCTGAATACAGAACAATTAGGAATCTATTCTATTCTACAGCTGAATACAGAACAATTAGGAATCTATTCTATTCTACAGCTGAATACAGAACAATTAGAATCTATTGTATTCTACAGCTGAATACAGAACAATTAGAATCTATTCTATTCTACAGCTGAATACAGAACAATTAGGAATCTATTCTATTCTACAGCTGAATACAGAACAATTAGGAATCTATTGTATTCTACAGCTGAACACAGAACAATTAGGAATCTATTGTATTCTATTCTACAGCTGAATACAGAACAATTAGGAATCTATTCTATTCTACAGCTGAATACAGAACAATAAGAATCTATTCTATTCTATTCTACAGCTGAATACAGAACAATTAGGAATCTATTCTATTCTATTCTACAGCTGAATACAGAACAATTAGAATCTATTCTATTCTATTCTACAGCTGAATACAGAACAATTAGGAATCTATTCTATTCTATTCTACAGCTGAATACAGAACAATTAGGAATCTATTCTATTCTATTCTACAGCTGAATACAGAACAATTAGAATCTATTCTATTCTATTCTACAGCTGAATACAGAACAATTAGGAATCTATTCTATTCTATTCTACAGCTGAATACAGAACAATTAGGAATCTATTCTATTCTATTCTACAGCTGAATACAGAACAATTAGGAATCTATTCTATTCTATTCTACAGCTGAATACAGAACAATTAGGAATCTATTCTATTCTATTCTACAGCTGAATACAGAACAATTAGGAATCTATTCTATTCTATTCTACAGCTGAATACAGAACAATTAGGAATCTATTCTATTCTATTCTACAGCTGAATACAGAACAATTAGGAATCTATTCTATTCTACAGCTGAATACAGAACAATTAGAATCTATTGTATTCTACAGCTGAATACAGAACAATTAGGAATCTATTCTATTCTATTCTACAGCTGAATACAGAACAATTAGAATCTATTGTATTCTACAGCTGAATACAGAACAATTAGGAATCTATTCTATTCTATTCTACAGCTGAATACAGAACAATTAGAATCTATTCTATTCTATTCTACAGCTGAATACAGAACAATTAGAATCTATTCTATTCTACAGCTGAATACAGAACAATTAGAATCTATTCTATTCTACAGCTGAATACAGAACAATTAGGAATCTATTCTATTCTATTCTACAGCTGAATACAGAACAATTAGAATCTATTCTATTCTATTCTACAGCTGAATACAGAACAATTAGAATCTATTCTATTCTATTCTACAGCTGAATACAGAACAATTAGAATCTATTGTATTCTACAGCTGAATACAGAACAATTAGGAATCTATTCTATTCTATTCTACAGCTGAATACAGAACAATTAGAATCTATTCTATTCTATTCTACAGCTGAATACAGAACAATTAGAATCTATTCTATTCTACAGCTGAATACAGAACAATTAGAATCTATTCTATTCTACAGCTGAATACAGAACAATTAGAATCTATTCTATTCTACAGCTGAATACAGAACAATTAGGAATCTATTCTATTCTACAGCTGAATACAGAACAATTAGGAATCTATTCTATTCTATTCTACAGCTGAATACAGAACAATTAGAATCTATTCTATTCTACAGCTGAATACAGAACAATTAGGAATCTATTCTATTCTACAGCTGAATACAGAACAATTAGGAATCTATTCTATTCTACAGCTGAATACAGAACAATTAGGAATCTATTGTATTCTACAGCTGAATACAGAACAATTAGAATCTATTCTATTCTACAGCTGAATACAGAACAATTAGGAATCTATTCTATTCTATTCTACAGCTGAATACAGAACAATTAGAATCTATTCTATTCTACAGCTGAATACAGAACAATTAGGAATCTATTCTATTCTATTCTACAGCTGAATACAGAACAATTAGGAATCTATTCTATTCTATTCTACAGCTGAATACAGAACAATTAGAATCTATTCTATTCTACAGCTGAATACAGAACAATTAGGAATCTATTCTATTCTATTCTACAGCTGAATACAGAACAATTAGAATCTATTCTATTCTATTCTACAGCTGAATACAGAACAATTAGAATCTATTCTATTCTATTCTACAGCTGAATACAGAACAATTAGAATCTATTGTATTCTACAGCTGAATACAGAACAATTAGGAATCTATTCTATTCTATTCTACAGCTGAATACAGAACAATTAGAATCTATTCTATTCTATTCTACAGCTGAATACAGAACAATTAGAATCTATTCTATTCTACAGCTGAATACAGAACAATTAGAATCTATTCTATTCTACAGCTGAATACAGAACAATTAGAATCTATTCTATTCTACAGCTGAATACAGAACAATTAGGAATCTATTCTATTCTACAGCTGAATACAGAACAATTAGGAATCTATTCTATTCTATTCTACAGCTGAATACAGAACAATTAGAATCTATTCTATTCTACAGCTGAATACAGAACAATTAGGAATCTATTCTATTCTACAGCTGAATACAGAACAATTAGGAATCTATTCTATTCTACAGCTGAATACAGAACAATTAGGAATCTATTGTATTCTACAGCTGAATACAGAACAATTAGAATCTATTCTATTCTACAGCTGAATACAGAACAATTAGGAATCTATTCTATTCTATTCTACAGCTGAATACAGAACAATTAGAATCTATTCTATTCTACAGCTGAATACAGAACAATTAGGAATCTATTCTATTCTATTCTACAGCTGAATACAGAACAATTAGGAATCTATTCTATTCTATTCTACAGCTGAATACAGAACAATTAGAATCTATTCTATTCTACAGCTGAATACAGAACAATTAGGAATCTATTCTATTCTATTCTACAGCTGAATACAGAACAATTAGAATCTATTCTATTCTATTCTACAGCTGAATACAGAACAATTAGAATCTATTCTATTCTATTCTACAGCTGAATACAGAACAATTAGAATCTATTCTATTCTACAGCTGAATACAGAACAATTAGGAATCTATTCTATTCTATTCTACAGCTGAATACAGAACAATTAGAATCTATTCTATTCTACAGCTGAATACAGAACAATTAGAATCTATTCTATTCTACAGCTGAATACAGAACAATTAGAATCTATTCTATTCTACA
Organism: Oncorhynchus mykiss; assembly: GCF_013265735.2. Taxonomy (NCBI): domain Eukaryota; kingdom Metazoa; phylum Chordata; class Actinopteri; order Salmoniformes; family Salmonidae; genus Oncorhynchus; species Oncorhynchus mykiss. The sequence continues at coordinate 93,902,172 of NC_048565.1, read as the reverse complement.
GCTGAATACAGAACAATTAGGAATCTATTGTATTCTACAGCTGAACACAGAACAATTAGGAATCTATTGTATTCTACAGCTGAATACAGAACAATTAGGAATCTATTCTGTCCTATTGTATTCTAGAGCTGCATACGGAAATATTTCAGAGGCACTTAAATCCACAGCTAATAGTCTAGTCGTCATTCTTTTCCAGTCCAGTGATAAAACAGAGGACAAAGTCAAAACAGCTTTAAATCACAGGGACAAATCGCAGACACGTGTTACATTTGGTACCTGATCTCATACCTAACCCCTTTCCTCAGCCTCTCCCACCCTCCCTCTCTTCTCCCTTCTCAGACGGTACAGGACACTACAGTATCTCTCTGTCGACGTCCCTCCCTCTCTCCTCCCATCTCAGACGGTACAGGACACTACGGTATCTCTCTGTCGGTGTCCCTCCCTCTCTCTTCCCATCTCAGACGGTACAGGACACTACAGTATCTCTCTGTCGATGTCCCTCCCTCTCTCCTCCCATCTCAGACGGTACAGGACACTACAGTATCTCTCTGTAGGTGTCCCTCCCTCTCTCTTCCCATCTCAGACGGTACAGGACACTACAGTATCTCTCTGCCGACGTCCCTCCCTCTCTCCTCCCATCTCAGACGGTACAGGACACTACAGTATCTCTCTGTAGGTGTCCCTCCCTCTCTCTTCCCATCTCAGAAGGTACAGGACACTACAGTATCTCTCTGTCGACGTCCCTCCCTCTCTCCTCCCATCTCAGACGGTACAGGACACTACAGTATCTCTCTGCCGGCGTCCCTCCCTTCTCAGCCGGTACAGGACACTACAGTATCTCTCTGTAGGTGTCCCTCCCTCTCTCCTACCGTCTCAGACGGTACAGGACACTACGGTATCTCTCTGTCGGTGTCTCTCCCTCTCTCCTCCCATCTCAGACGGTACAGGACACTACGGTATCTCTCTGTCGGTGTCTTTCCCTCTCTCCTCCCATCTCAGACGGTACAGGACACTACGGTATCTCTCTGTCGGTGTCTCTCCCTCTCTCCTCCCATCTCAGACAGTACAGGACACTACAGTATCGCTCTGTTGGTGTCCCTCCCTCTCTCCTCCCATCTCAGACGGTACAGGACACTACAGTATCTCTCTGTCGGTGTCCCTCCCTCTCTTCTCCCATCTCAGACGGTACAGGACACTACGGTATCTCTCTGTCGGTGTCTCTCCCTCTCTCCTCCCATCTCAGACAGTAGAGGACACTACAGTATCTCTCTGCCGGCGTCTCTTAGAGATAGGTAACATAGATATTCAGACAGTACAGGACACTACAGTATCTCTCTGTCGGTGTCCCTCCCGTCTCAGACGGTACAGGACACTACAGTATCTCTCTGTCGGTGTCTCTCCCTCTCTCCTCCCATCTCAGACAGTAGAGGACACTACAGTATCTCTCTGCCGGCGTCTCTTAGAGATAGGTAACATAGATATTCAGACAGTACAGGACACTACAGTATCTCTCTGTCGGTGTCTCTCCCTCTCTCCTCCCATCTCAGACAGTACAGGACACTACAGTATCTCTCTGCCGGCGTCCCTCCCTTCTCAGCCGGTACAGGACACTACAGTATCTCTCTGTAGGTGTCCCTCCCTATCTCCTACCGTCTCAGACGGTACAGGACACTACGGTATCTCTCTGTCGGTGTCTCTCCCTCTCTCCTCCCATCTCAGATGGTACAGGACACTACGGTATCTCTCTGTCGGTGTCTTTCCCTCTCTCCTCCCATCTCAGACGGTACAGGACACTACGGTATCTCTCTGTCGGTGTCTCTCCCTCTCTCCTCCCATCTCAGACAGTACAGGACACTACAGTATCTCTCTGTTGGTGTCCCTCCCTCTCTCCTCCCATCTCAGACGGTACAGGACACTACAGTATCTCTCTGTCGGTGTCCCTCCCTCTCTCCTCCCATCTCAGACGGTACAGGACACTACGGTATCTCTCTGTCGGTGTCTCTCCCTCTCTCCTCCCATCTCAGACAGTAGAGGACACTACAGTATCTCTCTGCCGGCGTCTCTTAGAGATAGGTAACATAGATATTCAGACAGTACAGGACACTACAGTATCTCTCTGTCGGTGTCCCTCCCGTCTCAGACGGTACAGGACACTACAGTATCTCTCTGTCGGTGTCTCTCCCTCTCTCCTCCCATCTCAGACAGTAGAGGACACTACAGTATCTCTCTGCCGGCGTCTCTTAGAGATAGGTAACATAGATATTCAGACAGTACAGGACACTACAGTATCTCTCTGTCGGTGTCTCTCCCTCTCTCCTCCCATCTCAGACAGTACAGGACACTACAGTATCTCTCTGTCGGTGTCCCTCCCTCTCTCCTCCCATCTCAGACGGTACAGGACACTACAGTATCTCTCTGTCGGTGTCCCTCCCTCTCTCCTCCCATCTCAGACGGTACAGGACACTGCAGTATCTCTCTGCCGGCGTCTCTTAGAGATAGGTAACATAGATATTCAGACGGTACAGGACACTACAGTATCTCTCTGCCGGCGTCTCCTAGAGATAGGTAACATAGATATTCAGACAGTACAGGACACTACGGTATCTCTCTGTCGACGTCCCTCCCTCTCTCTCCCTTCTTAGACAGTACAGGACACTACAGTATCTCTCTGCCGGCGTCTCTTAGAGATAGGTAACATAGATATTCAGACAGTACAGGACACTACAGTATCTCTCTGCCGGCGTCTCTTAGAGATAGGTAACATAGATATTCAGACAGTACAGGACACTACAGTATCTCTCTGCCGGCGTCTCTTAGAGATAGGTAACATAGATATTCAGACAGTACAGGACACTACAGTATCTCTCTGCCGACGTCCCTCCCTCTCTCTCCCTTCTTAGACAGTACAGGACACTACAGTATCTCTCTGCCGGCGTCTCTTAGAGATAGGTAACATAGATATTCAGACAGTACAGGACACTACAGTATCTCTCTGCCGGCGTCTCTTAGAGATAGGTAACATAGATATTCAGACAGTACAGGACACTACAGTATCTCTCTGTCGGTGTCCCTCCCTCTCTCTTCCCATCTCAGACGGTACAGGACACTACAGTATCTCTCTGTCGGTGTCTCTCCCTCTCTCCTCCCATCTCAGACGGTACAGGACACTACGGTATCTCTCTGTCGACGTCTCTTAGAGATAGGTAACATAGATATTCAGACAGTACAGGACACTACAGTATCTCTCTGTCGGTGTCCCTCCCTCTCTCTTCCCATCTCAGACGTTACAGGACACTACAGTATCTCTCTGTCGGTGTCTCTCCCTCTCTCCTCCCATCTCAGACGGTACAGGACACTACGGTATCTCTCTGTCGACGTCTCTTAGAGATAGGTAACATAGATATTCAGACAGTACAGGACACTACAGTATCTCTCTGTCGGTGTCCCTCCCTCTCTCTTCCCATCTCAGACGTTACAGGACACTACAGTATCTCTCTGTCGGTGTCTCTCCCTCTCTCCTCCCATCTCAGACAGTACAGGACACTACAGTATCTCTCTGCCGGCGTCACCTAGAGATAGGTAACATAGATATTCAGACAGTACAGGACACTACAGTATCTCTCTGTCGGTGTCCCTCCCTCTCTCTTCCCATCTCAGACGGTACAGGACACTACAGTATCTCTCTGCGAGATAGGTAACATAGATATTCAGACGGATGCAGTAGACATGACAGCGTCCGTGTTACATGTTAATTGAATTGGGGGCACGTTAAACGTTAACACGTTAAACAACATGAATGGAACCGGCGAATGGCGTCACCACGGTAACACATAGTGGTGTTCAAAGGAGCGCACATACTCTCCTACCACACAACTCAAACGACACACACTAGACAGGACACACAGAGCTCCGACACAACGTGGGAAGTATGAATAAAATAAAGAGTTATTAACAGAATGAATCAAACAGAATGAAACCAAACAGAATGAACCAAACAGAATGAACCCAACAGAATGAACCAAACAGAATGAACCCAACAGAATGAACCCAACAGAATGAACCAAACAGAATGAACCAAACAGAATGAACCCAAACAGAATGAACCCAAACAGAATGAACCAAACAGAATGAACCAAACAGAATGAACCAAATAGAATGAACCCAACAGAATGAACCAAACAGAATTAACCATACAGAATGAACCATACAGAATGAACCAAACAGAATGAACCAAACAGAATGAACCAAACAGAATGAACCAAACAGAATGAACCAAACAGAATGAACCAAACAGAATGAACCCAAACAGAATGAACCCAACAGAATGAACCAAACAGAATGAACCATACAGAATGAACCATACAGAATGAACCAAACAGAATGAACCAAACAGAATGAACCCAAACAGAATGAACCCAAACAGAATGAACAAAACAGAATGAACCAAACAGAATGAACCAAGTCTCTAACTCGTGAGTGTGACTATGATTCTGTTCACCGAAACACATTTTCAGTCTGGTCGGCTAGAGAAAGGGAAATAACCGCATTTATGTGTGAAAACCGATTATCCAAAAATATCTTTCCCATTACCATTTTCCTACCGAACACGGTATGATCTATAAACAGTAGCTCACTGCTAACACAGTAGCTGTGAAGTAATATAGCAGTGCATTATAATGCTTCTAGGATGAAACGGCAGACTCCATAAGAGAAACAGAAAGTGCTATTAGTCACAGTCCCAAATAGCAACACTACTCCTCATGGGCCCTGGTCAAAAGCAGTGCACTGTAGAGGGAATAGGGTGCAATTTGGTATTCAGTTATCAAGAGTACTTGATGAGCATAAATCCACATCGTATCTCTACTGACTGAGGTTTGATCTGAAGACCTCCTAGTCTCGACTGACTGAGGTTTGATCTGAAGACCTCCTAGTCTCTACTGACTGAGGTTTGATCTGAATCCCTCCTAGTCTCTACTGACTGAGGTTTGATCTGAAGACCTCCTAGTCTCGACTGACTGAGGTTTGATCTGAAGACCTCCTAGTCTCTACTGACTGAGGTTTGATCTGAAGACCTCCTAGTCTCTACTGACTGAGTTTTGATCTGAAGACCTCCTAGTCTTGACTGACTGAGGTTTGATCTGAAGACCTCCTAGTCTCTACTGATTGAGGTTTGATCTGAAGACCTCCTAGTCTCTACTGACTGAGGTTTGATCTGAAGACCTCCTAGTCTCGACTGACTGAGGTTTGATCTGAAGACCTCTTAGTCTCTACTGACTGAGGTTTGATCTGAAGACCTCTTAGTCTCTACTGACTGAGGTTTGATCTGAAGACCTCCTAGTCTCGACTGAATGAGATTTGATCTGAAGACCTCCTAGTCTCTACTGACTGAGGTTTGATCTGAAGACCTCCTAGTCTCTACTGACTGAGGTTTGATCTGAAGACCTCCTAGTCTCTACTGACTGAGGTTTGATCTGAAGACCTCCTAGTCTCTACTGTCTGAGGTTTGATTTGAAGACCTCCTAGTCTCTACTGTCTGAGGTTTGATCTGAAGACCTCCTAGTCTCTACTGTCTGAGGTTTGATCTGAAGACCTCCTAGTCTCTACTGATTGAGGTTTGATCTGGATCCCTCCTAGTCTCTACTGACTGAGGTTTGATCTGAAGACCTCCTAGTCTCTACTGACTGAGGTTTGATCTGAAGACCTCCTAGTCTCTACTGTCTGAGGTTTGATCTGAAGACCTCCTAGTCTCTACTGACTGAGGTTTGATCTGAAGACCTCCTAGTCTCTACTGAGGTTTGATCTGAAGACCTCCTAGTCTCGACTGAATGAGGTTTGATCTGAAGACAACCTAGTCTCTACTGACTGAGGTTTGATCTGAAGACCTCCTAGTCTCTACTGTCTGAGGTTTGATCTGAAGACATCCTAGTCTCTACTGACTGAGGTTTGATCTGGATCCCTCCTAGTCTCGACTGACTGAGGTTTGATCTGGATCCCTCCTAGTCTCTACTGACTGAGGTTTGATCTGGATCCCTCCTAGATTATCTGTAGATGGACGTAAAGACAGCAGTAATGTTTTCCTAGAGGATTCTAGAAGATCACTAGCCCATTCCAGATATATATACAGATACACTGTCTTTGACCCCAAGTCTCATGAGCTAAACATTCATTTTTTTGTGCAAAATGTTGAAATGGAACATTTAGCTTAAGAGACTACGGCTGTGTTGACACAAGAAGCCCAATTCTGATATTTTGCCTATATATTGGCAAAAGATTCTGATCTGATTGATCAAAAGACCAATTAGTGGCAAAAGATCAGAATTGGGGCTGCCTGTGTAAACACAGCCATGGTATTCCATGTATGCTGCTTACCCTGGTGCTGAAGGCTCCGAAGGGGCTGTCTGATTGGTTGTGGCTGTTCTGGGCGTCTCCATGAACCAGCGATATGTTGAAGCCATGGCCACACGAGCCAGGTGTGAAGTTGAGCTGTTCTGACCGGTAGATCCTGTGGGATCCACTGGGGGGATCCGTTGACGGCTCCAACACGTAGGATCTGTTTTCTAGTGAGATGAAGCCACTGGGAATACAAGAGTGATATTGATCAATCGATCAATCGATCATCAATCAATGAAGTAGAAGAACATTTCTTAAATGTCTGTCATGATGTTTTTTTTCTACAGAATGTTGGACAACGGATCTCTTATTTTTATTTTAACCTTTATTTGACTTGGCAAGTCAGTTAAGAACAAATTCTTATTTTCAATGACAGCGGGGTAACTGCCTTGTTCAGGGACAGAATGACTGTCACGCCCTGGTCTTAGTATTTTGTGTTTTCTTTATTAATTTGGTCAGGCCAGGGTGTGACATGGGTTTATTTATGTGGTGTGTTTTGTCTTGGGGTTTTCGTAGGTATTGGGATTGTGGTATAGTGGGGTTCTCTAGAATAGTCTATGGATGTCTGGAGTGGTTCTCAATCAGAGGCAGGTGTTTATCGTTGTCTCTGATTGGGAATCATATTTAGGCAGCCATATTCTTTGAGTGTTTCGTGGGTGATTGTTCCTGTCTCTGTGTTTGTTTTCACGAGATAGGCTGTTTAGGTTTTCTCACGGTTATTGTTTTGTTAGTCTATTCATGTATAGTTACTTCATTAAAGAACCATGAATAATAACCACGCTGCGTTTTGGTCCGCCTCTCCTTCAACTCAAGAAAACCGTTACAATGACAGAGTTGTACCTTGTCAGCTCGGGGATTTGATCTAGCAACCCTTCAGGTTACTAGTCCAACGCTCTAACCAGTAGGCTACGCTGCCGCCCCAGTTGAGGTGCTTTGTGGGTAACACTACTTTTACCTCGTCGATAAAGTCTCACTGTGGGAACAAATCAAGAGGCAGACATTTGGCTTAATAAGAAATATAGTAATATCCTCCCCGGTGGTTTCTCATTCTCCGTCTGTCCGTGATGAGAGTCTCTTATTTCTCACCGTCAACTTTTCTCACACTAATAAAAACAGCCCTGTTGATTTAAAGTGATGTCTTCGTCCACTGAAACTGGGCCAAAACTCTGAGTTTTTATCAACCTCCTGACAACATTCATAACCACATAAACTTACCATTAAAAAACGCTCCCAAAGCCAGACTATAGCTGCCAAATAAAAACCCAGAAACAATTTGTCTTGGCCATCGCGCCAGGCAGCATAGCAGTCGTCAAACTAAGCCCTCTGCATCTGTCTATGCAGAAACAGGTTGTAGAGGGGCAGAAAAATGAGCGGCCTGTAAAACAGGGCCTTGCATCACAAACGGCACCCTATTCCCTATATAGTGCACTACTCTTAACAAGAACTCTATGGGGCTCTGGTTAAAAGTAGTGCACCACATAGGGAATAGGGTAGCAATTGGGAATGCACTCAAGGGCTTAACAATTACCCCTATCACTCCTTAGAGGAGGAAAACTGTTGGCACGTTTTGGGAACGACATTCCTGATGATGTCCAGAAAAATGAGCAGACTCGTTACTCCTACTTGACATGTGTGAACGCTGAACGGTTCTTTTTTCCAGCTTTGCATGTCTTCACTGTGTTAAAGACTTGTATTACTCTGACTGTAGATCGTTGTCTTGGATCAATTAACACAGGGATGAATTTCCATTTCCATTCATCACTGATACCCTGACTACACCACTTGTGTCGCGTGCGCGAGCGTTACAAAATTAATTTAGAAATCTATGTTATTCAATTATTGCACCCACACTGCTCGCGCGCGTCAACGAGCGTCCGCGTTGCCAAGGGCTAAAATAGAAGTCCTTTCTATTTCTGACGCAGATCACGCTGCAAGTCCTGCCTCTCCCATCTCCTCATTGGTTTATAGAAGCAGCTACCCACGTGCCATCTCCTCATTGGTTATGCCCACGTGGGTGACTGAAAGATGAACTGTTTTGCCGGTTGTCGTGGTAATACTATGAAAGTTTAGATGCCATATAAGTTCAAAGATGAAAAAGCCTAGAAGGAGGAGAGATGACTAGAAACGATTCGGTTGACCGTTTTATGTGTTGATTAATTGGCGGAGTAGAGGACCTTGTGCATTTCAGGTAAAATAACAACTCAGTGTTTAACGTTGTATCCCAGGACAAATTAGCTAGCAACAGCAAGGTAGCTAAATAAGACAAATTAGCTAGCAAGTGCAAGCTAGCTAAATAAGACAAATTAGCTAGCAAGGGCAAGCTAGCTAAATAAGACAAATTAGCTAGCAAGTGCAAGCTAGCTAAATTGCCATAACGTTAAATGTTTACTGTTTTTCGCCCTGTCCCCAAATTACTGTTATTGGTTCAGAGTTTGTTTTGATATTTTAACCTGCGTGTCGTAATCTCGTCTCAGGGGACAAAATATATTTTTGCATGATTGCGCACGATGGCGCACGATGGCGCACGCACGCAGCTGGTTTGGGTTTCGTGTAAGGTGTGTTTATATGGTAACTCTGTTAATCTTTAGTTTCAGAGAGAAACAGAGAAGAACACAGAGGCAGAGAGAAACAGAGGCAGAGAGAAACAGAGAACAACAACATTGATGATGAGACAGTTGATGAGAATGCCCGTTGCTTCAGGCTAATCTTACTGCTTTGCTAGTCGGTCACTGGAGCGTTGAGGTTCATTAGACCATGGGTTAATGACATGACAATACATACAGGAGGCCCACTGACACACACACACACACACACACACACACACACACACACACACACACACACACACACACACACACACACACACACACACACACACACACATACACACACACACACACACACACACACACACACTCACCTGAGACCTGAGCAGGTACTGAGGCTGACGTCAGAATAGATGTGTCCCTGCACCATTCCGTGGTAGTAGCAGTTCGTCTGAGAAGAGAGTTTTACATACTGTTAGGGCAAGGCCAGACTGTCAGGGTAGGTAGGAGGGGCAGGAAGGTAGGACAGAGAGTTTAACATACTGTTAGGACAAGGCCAGACTGTCAGGGTAGGTAGGAGGGGAAGGAAGGTAGGACAGAGAGTTTAACATACTGTTAGGACAAGGCCGGACTGTCAGGGTAGGAAGGAGGGGCAGGAAGGTAGGACAGAGAGTTTAACATACTGTTAGGATAAGGCCAGACTGTCAGGGTAGGTAGGAGGGGCAGGAAGGTAGGACAGAGAGTTTAACATACTGTTAGGACAAGGCCAGACTGTCAGGGTAGGTAGGAGGGGCATGAAGGTAGGACAGAGAGTTTAACATACTGTTAGGACAAGGTCGGGCTGTCAGGGTAGGTAGGAGGGGCAGGAAGGTAGGACAGAGAGTTTAACATACTGTTAGGACAAGGCCAGACTGTCAGGGTAGGTAGGAGGGACAGGAAGGTAGGACAGAGAGTTTAACATACTGTTAGGACAAGGCCAGACTGTCAGGGTAGGTAGGAGGGACAGGAAGGTAGGACAGTGGAGGAAGTATCTGGTTTGAAGTGAAAATACAGCTTCTGTCTATGGTCCAGACCCAGGCCATCTATGGTCCAGACCCAGGCCATCTATGGTCCAGACCCAGGCCATCTATGGTCCAGACCCAGGCCATCTATTGTCCAGACCCAGGCCACCTCCTCTGGTACCTATGGTCCAGACCCAGGCCATCTCTGGTCCGGACCCAGGCCATCTCCTGTGGTACCTATGGTCCAGACCCAGGCCATCTCCTGTGGTACCTATGGTCCAGACCCAGGCCCTCTCATGTGGTACCTATGGTCCAGACCCAGGCCATCTATGGTCCAGACCCAGGCCATATCATGTGGTACCTATGGTCCAGACCCAGGCCATCTCTGGTCCAGACCCAGGCCATATCCTGTGGTACCTATGGTCCAGACCCAGGCCCTCTCATGTGGTACCTATGGTCCAGACCCAGGCCATCTATGGTCCAGACCCAGGCCATCTCTGGTCCAGACCCAGGCCATCTCCTGTGGTACCTATGGTCGAGACCCAGGCCATCTCATGTGGTACCTATGGTCCAGACCCAGGCCCTTCCTCCCTGACTACTTCACTGCTGCACAGTAAAACATGGACATGTGGTTTCTCCACCCCTCCCTTCTCCAAATATAGACCTCTGTACATTTCAGGATTCGTCTTTACTCTTTTCCAAGGTGGTTGTTGTTCACCTGCTGCTGATTCCACATGTTCAGCGTCTGATCAGTTTTCTCAGAGAGACCCGTCGTGTAATTATTGGTCCTTCACCGTGGAACTAGGAAGTTCCAGAAGACCAGACCTCTTAACTTAGTCCACTCTCCAAAGCTTCTACTCTGCCTTCTAGAATGTTCCAGAAGGCCAGACCTTAGTCCTCTCTCCAAAGCTTCTACTCTGCTTTCTAGGATGTTCCAGAAGACCAGACCTCTTAACTTAGTCCACTCTCCAAAACTTCTACTCTGCTTTCTAGGATGTTTTCCAGAAGACCAGACCTTAGTCCTCTCTCCAAAGCTTCTACTCTGCTTTCTAGGATGTTTTCCAGAAGACCAGACCTTAGTCCACTCTCCAAAACTTCTCCTCTGCTTTCTAGGATGTTTTCCAGAAGACCAGACCTTAGTCCTCTCTCCAAAGCTTCTACTCTGCTTTATAGGATGTTCCAGAAGACCAGACCTCTTAACTTAGTCCACTCTCCAAAGCTTCTACTCTGCCTTCTAGGATGTTCCAGAAGTCCAGACCTTAGTCCTCTCTCCAAAGCTTCTACTCTGCTTTCTAGGATGTTCCAGAAGACCAGACCTCTTAACTTAGTCCACTCTCCAAAGCTTCTACTCTGCCTTCTAGGATGTTCCAGAAGTCCAGACCTTAGTCCTCTCTCCAAAGCTTCTACTCTGCTTTCTAGGATGTTCCAGAAGACCAGACCTCTTAACTTAGTCCACTCTCCAAAACTTCTACTCTGCTTTCTAGGATGTTCCAGAAGGCCAGACCTTAGTCCTCTCTCCAAAGCTTCTACTCTGCTTTCTAGGATGTTCCAGAACACCATACCTCTTAACTTAGTCCACTCTCCAAAACTTCTACTCTGCTTTCTAGGATGTTCCAGAAGGCCAGACCTTAGTCCTCTCTCCAAAACTTCTACTCTGCTTTCTAGGAGGTTCCAGAAGACCAGACCTTAGTCCTCTCTCCAAAACTTCTACTCTGCTTTCTGTCTTCTATGAACATCTACAATAATTTCCCTGTACACAAGTGTCCTTTCCTGTCATCCCTACTTCAGCCTGAAGTATTCTGACGTGTATATCGACGTCTTAAGTGTTGGCCCAGTCCTCAACTACACGCTAGTCCATACCGAGTCCTGCCAGACACATTTTGGCCCCCGAAACGGTACCCTATTCCCCATTTAGTGCACTAATTTTGACCAGTCCCTTATGAACCCTGGTCAAAAGTAGTGCACTAAATACAGAATAGGGTTCCGTTTGGGACATAAACACACCCTTTTCAGGTGTATGTAAAAGAAGAAGAGCCATTACATTAGATAAAGCTACAGCGTGTAGCAGAGAGAAGCAGGGTCAGATCTAGTACAGAACAGAACCCTGCATTAATACTATGACCTCGTGTTCCATTGATGATGTCAGAACTGCGATGGATATCATGTGTTGGGGGGGGGGGAGAGATGGATGGTCAAATTACCATCCACCCCCCCCCCCCCCCAACAAATGATATCCATCACCTGTTTTAAACGGAAACTACAGATGTAATTTGACACCTGACCTGCTTTAAATGAAAACTACAGATGTAATTTGACACCTGACCTGATTTAAATGGAAACTACAGATGTAATTTGACACCTGACCTGATTTAAATGGAAACTACAGATGTAATTTGACACCTGACCTGATTTAAATGGAAACTACAGATGTAATTTGATCACTCTGATCTCGTCTGTTGATGAGGATTTTTAGGAAAAAAATCAAACTTTGTACTGTATTCAAGGTTTAAAGTTTGTAATTTCCACTTTAAAAAAAAATGTCAGATTTTTTTTTTTTGATTTTTGCCCTAACATAAACTGTATCAACCCCTACAATAATGTCCATTAATTATAATCAACACAATAATTCACATTTCCTGTTGCTGCAGGATTATTTTCCTGCTGTAGCAAACTGGCTCAAATTAAGATCCCAAAATGGAAAGGAGAGATTGGAATGGCCTGTTGTACACCTCTGTGAATGTTGTACACCTCTGTGAATGTATCAAACTGTGGAGATTGGACTGTCCTGTTGTACACCTCTGTGAATGTATCAAACTGGGGAGATTGGACTGCCCTGTTGAACACTTCTGTGAATGTTGTACACCTTTGTGAATGTACAATCTATCAAACCTGTATTTTGTTCATAATTACCATATGTTTATTCTTACACTTTTTGTATGGATACAATACGTTCTGAGCTCTTGTATTTTAACTATCTGTCATGAAGGACAAGGGTCTCCCTTCCTGTGTCTGGTACGTCCTTTGAGTGAGGAACAATGCCTGGAAACTCTTCCATTACAGAGAGCTATAAAACAGACAAATGAAAGGGGAAGGACGGAGAAGTGAAGAGGCTATCACTCATCACTCCCTCCCTCCCTCATCCCTCCCTCCCTCACTCATCACTCCCTCCCTCCGTCTAATACCTTGCCTCTGACAGACGCTTAGCTGGCATAAAATACTGATACATGAAATGGGGGAATGAAGGGGCTCAGATTCCCCCCTCCCCCCTAACTCCCTCCAGACTGGCCAATAAATCACCAATGGATCAGTCCGTCTTAGACTGATGGAAGACTGGAAGTCCCACACTCCCATGAAGGGACCCAGTTACTAGGGGACTGTGGAACCCTCCAGTCTGACACTCCCATGAAGGGACCCAGTCACTAGGGGACTCAGTCACTAGGGGACCCAGTCACGAGGGGATCCGGTCACTAGGGGATCTGGTCACTAGGGGATCCAGTTACTAGGGGACTCAGTAACTAGGGGATCCAGTCATGAGGGGATCCTGTCACTAGGGGATCCAGTCACTAGGGGATCCAGTCACTAGGGGTTTGAGTCACTAGGGAATTCGGTCACTAGGGGACCCAGTCACGAGGGGATCCGGTCACTAGGGGATCTGGTCACTAGGGGATCCAGTTACTAGGGGACTCAGTAACTAGGGGATCCAGTCATGAGGGGATCCTGTCACTAGGGGATCCAGTCACTAGGGGTTTGAGTCACTAGGGAATTCGGTCACTAGGGGATCCAGTCACTAGGGGATCCAGTCACTAGGGGATCCAGTCAATAAGGGATCCAGTCACTAGGGGATTGAGTGTCACTAGGGGACCGGGTCACTAGGGGATCCGGTTACTAGGGGACCCGGTCAAAAGGGGATCCGGACACCAGGGGATCCGGTCACCAGGGGATCCGGTCACCAGGGGCCCCAGTCACCAGGGGACCCAGTCACCAGAGGATCCAGTCACCAGGGGATCCAGTCACCAAGGGATCCAGTCACTAGGGGATCCAGTCACTAGGGGACCCGGTCAATAGGGGATCCGGTCACTAGGGGATCCGGTCACTAGGGGACCCGGTCACTAGGGGATCCGGTCACTAGGGGATCCGGTCACTAGGGGAACCGGTCACTAGGGGATCCGGTCACAAGGGGATCCGGTCAATAGGGGATCCGGTCACTAGGGAATCCGGTCACTAGGGGACCAGGTCACTAGGGGATCCGGTCACTAGGGGATCCGGTCACTAGGGAATCCAGTCACTAGGGGATCCAGTCACTAGGGGATCCAGTCACTAGGGGATCCAGTCAATAAGGGATCCAGTCACTAGGGGCTTGAGTGTCACTAGGGGACCGGGTCACTAGGGATCCGGTCACTAGGGGACCCGGTCACCAGGGGATCCGGTCACCAGGGGATCCGGTCACCAGGGAACCCGGTCACCAGGGGACCCGGTCACCAGGGGATCCGGTCACTAGGGGACCCGGTCACTAGGGGATCCGGCCACTAGGGGATCCAGTAACTAGGGGATCCTGTCACTAGGGGACCCAGTCACTAGGGGGACTGGGGGAATAGCAGGGACTGGTGAGGTGATGTGGGTCGAGATGTCCCCTGCTGAGGGGGGGAGGAGCTTTTGTTATGTCCCCAGCTAAGGGGGGGAGGAGCTTTTGTTATGTCCCCTGCTGAGGGGGGAGGAGCTTTCGTTATGTCCCCTGCTGAGGGGGGAGGAGCTTTCGTTATGTCCCCTGCTGAGGGGGGGAGGAGCTTTCATTATGTCCCCTGCTGAGGGGAGGAGCTTTCATTATGTCCCCTGCTGAGGGGAGGCGGAGCTTTCATTTTGTCCCCTGCTGAGGTTAGGAGCTTTCGTTATGTCCCCTTCTGAGGGGAGGAGCTTTCATTATGTCCCATGCTGAGGGGAGGAGCTTTCATTATGTCCCCTGCTGAGGGGAGGAGCTTTCGCTATGTCCCCTGCTGAGGGGAGGAGCTTTCGTGATGTCCCCTGCTGAGGGGAGGAGCTTTCATTATGTCCCCTGCTAATAGTAGGGGTATTGTTGGTCAGATCAAGCTGAGTTCACAGGGACCCCAAGCGCACCAGCCCTGTGTGTGTACTAGACTCTCAGTGGATTGCTCCCACCCAGACCCGGTCCAGTCTGGTTCATCACAGCTCCCTTATTGTGCCTGTGTTGTGGAATGTCTGTGCTGAGTGGGTCAAACCAACCCAGACCCGGTCCAGTCTGGTTCATCACAGCTCCCTTATTGTGCCTGTGTTGTGGAATGTCTGTGCTGAGTGGGTCAAACCCAGCCAGAGTCAGGGATAGTCTGACCTAGTCCCAGTCCACAGCAGGATCAACTGAAACATGATGCCCTGTGTGGAAAAAATTGTCCACGTGAATGTGTGGGTTGAACATGTACTGCATGATAGAAGCAAGATGTTCATATTTTCATGAATGTTCCGTAAGGTTTAACCATTTGCCGTGTATCAAGTCCGTAATTAAATTCCTACTTTCACAGTGTTTCATCTTGTATATTTACAGTAACTTCTTCACTTTGGGAAACGTAGAAAGGAACAATGGACTGGACACAGAAAGACCAAGCAAGCAGACCACATCTTCTTTGACAGACTGAACTGTGGGTACTAGTCACTACCCACAATACACCTCTCCTCTCCACAGTCCCACCATAGCAGCTTCAGCAGACAGACTGAACTGTGGGTACTAGCCACTACCCACAATACACCTCTCCTCTCCACTGTCCCACCACAGCAACTTCAGCAGACAGACTGAACTGTGGGTACTAGTCACTACCCACAATACACCTCTCCTCTCCACTGTCCCACCACAGCAGCTTCAGCAGACAGACTGAACTGTGGGTACTAGCCACTACCCACAATACACCTCTCCTCTCCACTGTCCCACCACAGCAGCTTCAGCAGACAGACTGAACTGTGGGTACTAGCCACTACCCACAATACACCTCTCCTCTCCACTGTCCCACCACAGCAGCTTCAGCAGACAGACTGAACTGTGGGTACTAGCCACTACCCACAATACACCTCTCCTCTCCACGGTCCCACCACAGCAGCTTCAGCAGACAGACTGAACTGTGGGTACTAGTCACTACCCACAATACACCTCTCCTCTCCACTGTCCCACCACAGCAGCTTCAGCAGACAGACTGAACTGTGGGTACTAGCCACTACCCACAATACACCTCTCCTCTCCACTGTCCCACCACAGCAGCTTCAGCAGACAGACTGAACTGTGGGTACTAGTCACTACCCACAATACACCTCTCCTCTCCACTGTCCCACCACAGCAGCTTCAGCAGACAGACTGAACTGTGGGTACTAGCCACTACCCACAATACACCTCTCCTCTCCACTGTCCCACCACAGCAGCTTCAGCAGACAGACTGAACTGTGGGTACTAGCCACTACCCACAATACACCTCTCCTCTCCACTGTCCCACCATAGCAGCTTCAGCAGACAGACTGAACTGTGGGTACTAGCCACTACCCACAATACACCTCTCCTCTCCACTGTCCCACCACAGCAGCTTCAGCAGACAGACTGAACTGTGGGTACTAGCCACTACCCACAATACACCTCTCCTCTCCACTGTCCCACCATAGCAGCTTCAGCAGACAGACTGAACTGTGGGTACTAGCCACTACCCACAATACACCTCTCCTCTCCACTGTCCCACCACAGCAGCTTCAGCAGACAGACTGAACTGTGGGTACTAGCCACTACCCACAATACACCTCTCCTCTCCACGGTCCCTCCACAGCAGCTTCAGCAGACAGACTGAACTGTGGGTACTAGCCACTACCCACAATACACCTCTCCTCTCCACGGTCCCACCACAGCAGCTTCAGCAGACAGACTGAACTGTGGGTACTAGCCACTACCCACAATACACCTCTCCTCTCCACGGTCCCACCACAGCAGCTTCAGCAGACAGACTGAACTGTGGGTACTAGACTAAACTGATATTACAGGAGCGTCAACATTTCCTTCAGTCCGTTTTCCTCTAAACGGAGGGACGACAACCCCTCATCCTGACAGGTTCAACAAGAGGTCTCTGAGCTCCATAGAGAGAGGGAAGAACAACAGCATGGTAATAGGCTTGAAGTATGCCTTGTTATTGTATGGTAATAGGTTTGAAGTATGCCTTGTTATTGTATGGTAATAGGCTTGAAGTATGCCTTGTTATTGTATGGTAATAGGTTTGAAGTATGTATTGTTATTGTATGGTAATAGGTTTGAAGTATGTATTGTTATTGTATGGTAATAGGTATGTAGTATGCCTTGTCGTTTTCCTGTTTGTCTGTTAGTTGCCAAGTGGTTCTATCAATCTAGGACATAGAGATTACTTAACCCTCATAGCCTGGTTCCTCTCTAGGTTTCTTCCTAGGTTCTGGCCTTTCTAGGGAGTTTTTCCTAGCCACTGTGCTTCTACGCCTGCATTGCTTGCTGGTTTGGGGTTTAAGGCTGGGTTTCTGTACAGCACTTTGTGACATCAGCTGATGTAAGAAGGGCTTTATAAAGACATTTGATTTGATTTGACTTAACTCCAAATTGTGAGACTCCATTAGACTTAGTACCGTACCGTGAGGTTGTGAGACTCCATTAGACTTAATACTGTACTGTGATGTTGTGAGACTTCATTAGACTTAATACCGTACCGTGAGGTTGTGAGACTCCATTAGACTTAATACCGTACCGTGATGTTGTGAGACTCCATTAGACCTAATACTGTACTGTGAGGTTGTGAGACTCCATTAGACTTAATACTGTACTGTGAGGTTGTGAGACTCCATTAGACTTAATACTGTACTGTGATGTTGTGAGACTCCATTAGACTTAATATCGTACTGTGATGTTGTGAGACTCCATTAGACTTAATATCGTACTGTGATGTTGTGAGACTCCATTAGACTTAATATCGTACTGTGATGTTGTGAGACTCCATTAGACTTAATATCGTATTGTGATGTTGTGAGACTCCATTAGACTTAATATCGTACTGTGATGTTGTGAGACTCCATTAGACTTAATATCGTACTGTGATGTTGTGAGACTCCATTAGACTTAATATCGTACTGTGATGTTGTGAGACTCCATTAGACTTAATATCGTATTGTGATGTTGTGAGACTCCATTAGACTTAATATCGTACTGTGATGTTGTGAGACTCCATTAGACTTAATATCGTACTGTGATGTTGTGAGACTCCATTAGACTTAATATCGTACTGTGATGTTGTGAGACTCCATTAGACTTAATATCGTACTGTGATGTTGTGAGACTCCATTAGACTTAATACCGTACCGTGATGTTGTGAGACTCCATTAGACCTAATACTGTACTGTGAGGTTGTGAGACTCCATTAGACTTAATACTGTACTGTGAGGTTGTGAGACTCCATTAGACTTAATACTGTACTGTGATGTTGTGAGACTCCATTAGACTTAATATCGTACTGTGATGTTGTGAGACTCCATTAGACGTAATATCGTACCGTGAGGTTGTGAGACTCCATTAGACTTAATACTGTACTGTGAGGTTGTGAGACTCCATTAGACTTAATACTGTACTGTGATGTTGTGAGACTCCATTAGACTTAATATCGTACTGTGATGTTGTGAGACTCCATTAGACTTAATATCGTACTGTGATGTTGTGAGACTCCATTAGACTTAATATCGTACTGTGATGTTGTGAGACTCCATTAGACTTAATATCGTATTGTGATGTTGTGAGACTCCATTAGACTTAATATCGTACTGTGATGTTGTGAGACTCCATTAGACTTAATATCGTACTGTGATGTTGTGAGACTCCATTAGACTTAATATCGTACTGTGATGTTGTGAGACTCCATTAGACTTAATATCGTATTGTGATGTTGTGAGACTCCATTAGACTTAATATCGTACTGTGATGTTGTGAGACTCCATTAGACTTAATATCGTACTGTGATGTTGTGAGACTCCATTAGACTTAATATCGTACTGTGATGTTGTGAGACTCCATTAGACTTAATATCGTACTGTGATGTTGTGAGACTCCATTAGACTTAATACCGTACCGTGATGTTGTGAGACTCCATTAGACCTAATACTGTACTGTGAGGTTGTGAGACTCCATTAGACTTAATACTGTACTGTGAGGTTGTGAGACTCCATTAGACTTAATACTGTACTGTGATGTTGTGAGACTCCATTAGACTTAATATCGTACTGTGATGTTGTGAGACTCCATTAGACGTAATATCGTACCGTGATGTTGTGAGACTCCATTAGACTTAATACCGTACCGTGAGGTTGTGAGACTCCATTAGACTTAATACCGTACCGTGATGTTGTGAGACTCCATTAGACTTAATATCGTACCGTGATGTTGTGAGACTCCATTAGACTTAATACCGTACCGTGATGTTGTGAGACTCCATTAGACTTAATATCGTACCGTGATGTTGTGAGACTCCATTAGACTTAATACCGTACCGTGATGTTGTGAGACTCCATTAGACTTAATACCGTACCGTGAGGTTGTGAGACTCCATTAGACTTAATACCGTACCGTGATGTTGTGAGACTCCATTAGACTTAATACCGTACCGTGATGTTGTGAGACTCCATTAGACGTAATATCGTACCGTGATGTTGTGAGACTCCATTAGACTTAATATCGTACCGTGATGTTGTGAGACTCCATTAGACTTAATACCGTACCGTGATGTTGTGAGACTCCATTAGACTTAATACCGTACTGTGAGGTTGTGAGACTCCATTAGACTTAATACTGTACTGTGAGGTTGTGAGACTCCATTAGACTTAATACTGTACTGTGATGTTGTGAGACTCCATTAGACTTAATATCGTACTGTGATGTTGTGAGACTCCATTAGACTTAATATCGTACTGTGATGTTGTGAGACTCCATTAGACTTAATATCGTACTGTGATGTTGTGAGACTCCATTAGACTTAATATCGTATTGTGATGTTGTGAGACTCCATTAGACTTAATATCGTACTGTGATGTTGTGAGACTCCATTAGACTTAATATCGTACTGTGATGTTGTGAGACTCCATTAGACTTAATATCGTACTGTGATGTTGTGAGACTCCATTAGACTTAATATCGTACTGTGATGTTGTGAGACTCCATTAGACGTAATATCGTACTGTGATGTTGTGAGACTCCATTAGACTTAATATCGTACTGTGATGTTGTGAGACTCCATTAGACTTAATATCGTACTGTGAGGTTGTGAGACTCCATTAGACTTAATACCGTACCGTGATGTTGTGAGACTCCATTAGACTTAATACCGTACCGTGATGTTGTGAGACTCCATTAGACTTAATATCGTACCGTGATGTTGTGAGACTCCATTAGACGTAATACCGTACCGTGATGTTGTGAGACTCCATTAGACTTAATACCGTACCGTGATGTTGTGAGACTCCATTAGACTTAATACCGTACCGTGATGTTGTGAGACTCCATTAGACTTAATATCGTACCGTGATGTTGTGAGACTCCATTAGACTTAATACCGTACCGTGATGTTGTGAGACTCCATTAGACTTAATACCGTACCGTGATGTTGTGAGACTCCATTAGACTTAATACCGTACCGTGATGTTGTGAGACTCCATTAGACTTAATACCGTACCGTGATGTTGTGAGACTCCATTAGACTTAATACCGTACCGTGATGTTGTGAGACTCCATTAGACTTAATACCGTACCGTGATGTTGTGAGACTCCATTAGACTTAATACCGTACCGTGATGTTGTGAGACTCCATTAGACTTAATACCGTACCGTGATGTTGTGAGACTCCATTAGACTTAATACCGTACCGTGAGGTTGTGAGACTCCATTAGACTTAATATCGTACCGTGATGTTGTGAGACTCCATTAGACTTAATACCGTACCGTGATGTTGTGAGACTCCATTAGACTTAATACCGTACCGTGATGTTGTGAGACTCCATTAGACTTAATACCGTACCGTGAGGTTGTGAGACTCCATTAGACTTAATATCGTACCGTGATGTTGTGAGACTCCATTAGACGTAATATCGTACCGTGATGTTGTGAGACTCCATTAGACGTAATACCGTACCGTGATGTTGTGAGACTCCATTAGACTTAATACCGTACCGTGAGGTTGTGAGAGCCGGTGACCGCGCTGCCGTCTTCCAGGTAGTGTGTTTCTGTGTAGTGACTGGCAAACAGACCACTAGAAATGAGACACAAAAAGAGCAAGAGTTAAAAGAAGGGAATCTCAAAGAGGACAGCTCAGCGTGAGGGACACATTTAGAGAGAGGGCTGGGAGGGGAGAGAGAGGGATGGGAGGGGAGCGAGAGAGAGGAGAGAGGGCTGGGAGGGGAGAGAGAGGGATGGGAGGGGAGAGAGAGGAGAGAGGGCTGGGAGGGGAGAGAGGACTGGGAGGGGAGAGAGAGGGCTGGGAGGGGAGAGAGGAGAGCAGGCAGGGAGGGGAGAGAGAGGAGAGAGGGCAGAGAGAGGGCTGGGAGGGGAGAGAGAGGGATGGGAGGGGAGCGAGAGAGAGGGAGGAGAGGGGAGAGAGAGAGAGAGAGGGAGGGAGGGGAGAGAGAGAGATGGGAGGGGAGAGAGAGGAGAGAGGGCTGGGAGGGGAGAGAGGGCTGGGAGGGGAGAGAGAGGGCTGGGAGGGGAGAGAGAGGAGAGAGGGCTGGGAGGGGAGAGAGGGCTGGGAGGGCGGGAGAGGGAGGGGAGGGGAGAGAGGAGAGCAGGCAGGGAGGGGAGAGAGAGGAGAGAGGGCAGAGAGAGGCCTGGGAGGGGAGAGAGGGCTGGGAGGGGAGGAGAGAGGGATGGGATGGGAGGGGAGGGGAGGGGAGAGAGAGGAGAGAGGGCTAGGAGGGGAGAGAGGGCTGGGAGGGAGGAGAGAGGGATGGGAGGGGAGGGGAGTGAGAGGAGAGATGGCTGAGAGGGAGGAGAGGGCTGGGAGGGAGGAGAGAGGGCTGGGAGGGGAGAGAGAGGAGAGAGGGCTGAGAGGGAGGAGAGGGGAGAGAGGGCTGGGAGGGAGGAGAGAGAGAGAGGGAGGAGAGGGGAGAGAGGGCTGGGAGGGAGGAGAGGGGAGAGAGGGATGGGAGGGAGGAGAGGGGAGAGAGGGCTGGGAGGGAGGAGAGAGAGAGGGGAGAGAGAGAGAGGGAGGGAGGGGAGAGATAGAGAGGGAGGGAGAGAGAGAGAGAGAGAGAGGGAGGGAGGGGAGAGAGAGAGAGGGAGGGAGGGGAGCGAGAGAGAGAGAGGGAGGGAGGGGAGAGAGAGAGAGATAGGGAGGGAGGAAAGAGGGAGGGAGGGGAGAGAGGGAGGGAGGAGAGGGGAGAGAGAGAGAGAGAGGGAGGGAGGGGAGAGAGAGAGAGAGAGGGAGGAGAGGGGAGAGAGAGAGAGAGAGGGAGGGAGAGAGAGAGAGAGAGAGAGGGAGGGAGAGAGAGAGAGAGAGGGAGGGAGGGGAGCGAGAGAGAGAGAGGGAGGGAGGGGAGAGAGAGATAGGGAGGGAGGAGAGAGGGAGGGAGGGGAGAGAGAGGGAGGGAGGAGAGGGGAGAGAGAGAGAGGGAGGGACCAGCAGCAGGGGTAGATCCTGGAACTACTATGAGCTCACACAAACACTGGGAACCCTTATGAGTTGATTATTACAGCGTGGTGTGTGTGTGTGTGTGTGTGTGTGTGTGTGTGTGTGTGTGTGTGTGTGTGTGCACGTGCGTGCGTGTGTGTGTGCACGTGCGTGCGTGTGTGTGTGTGTGTGTGTGTGTGTGCGTGCGTGTGTGTGTGTGTGTGTGTGCGTGCGTGTGTGCGTGTGTGTGACCTCAGGACAGCCAGATGAGGAACACCCATCACAGACAGCTTGAGAGTCTTCCTGACCTCACTGCTAGGACTGTTAGAGTTGCTTCTGGCCTTGTCAGGGACATGATGTTTCCTGGACCCTGCTTTCATAACCCACAAAACAAACCACAGAACTGGCAGTGATCCCCCCCAGTGATCCCCCCCAGTGATCCCCCCCAGTGATCCCCCGGATCAAAGCCAGGCTGGAAAGAGCAGAAAAGTCCAATGGAATCAAATTAAGTTGTTTTAATTAGTGTCAACGCTCTGACTCAGACAGAAACTCAACGTCAGTGGACTATAAGAATAACAAGGTATCAATTAAAATGTAATGAATATGTAAACCATCACCCAACCATTCACACAGACATACACCAGCTTCCCTGACCCAGTGGGTCACCTGTTCATCTATGGGAAGGAGGGCAAACAGGCTCCGTCTATGAGAACACAAGCAGAGAAAGCAGATCGATGGTCAGATCAGACTGCGGACGGTGATTTGATTTTTTTATCAATTTGAAACACGAAGCGACGATGCCTGTTTTCAAAGACCGAATGTACACACACACACACACACACACACACACACACACACACACACACACACACACACACACACACACACACACACACACACACACACACACACACACACACACACACACACACACACACTAGTTAACATTTAAATTGTTAACATGGAGCTGGTAAACATGGAACTAGTTAACATTGAACTAGTTAACTAGTTAACATTGAACTAGTTAACATTGAACTGGTTAACTAGTTAACATGGAACTAGTTAACATAGAACTGGTTAACTAGTTAACATTGAACTGGTTAACATAGAACTAGTTAACATGTCCCTGGCATATAGCAGATATAGACAGTTCTGACAGGAGAATGGGGACAATCAGGAATCACATGGAGATTTCAAACTGAGTCATGACTTTAGGAACCTTCTTCACGTGGAGATCTCAAACTGAGTCATGACTTTAGAACCTTCTTCACATGGAGATCTCAAACTGAGTCATGACTTTAGGAACCTTCTTCACGTGGAGATCTCAAACTGAGTCATGACTTTAGAACCTTCTTCACATGGAGATCTCAAACTGAGTCATGACTTTAGGAACCTTCTTCACATGGAGGTCTCAAACTGAGTCATGACTTTAGGAACCCTCTTCACATGGAGATCTCAAACTGAGTCATGACTGTAGAACCTTCTGGATATGATTTGGACGAGCGATAAAAAACAGTCCCCAGAAACAGAAATTTGTTTAAACTGAAAAGAATCCAACATTGTTCGACAGTGCCAGACGCTAGTCCGCGGCCACAGCACACTGCCTGTCTGCAGTAATGACAGGATTTATTGTAAGCCTTATCTAAACGAAATACATTCTCCTAATCAACGCCATGAGACATCCTTTTCAGCAATATAAAAGTTATGGATTTTTCTACATTGGAGGCAGAATGCCTCAACGCCAGTTGACTTACACCGTATCTGACACAGTGGATTTTCCTGAACTCTTCAGAACTCAGAGGGGTCTTTTAGAACCTTTCCTACATAAAAAATGCTTCTAAAAGGACATAGCATCATAAAAGGTTCTATGTAGATAATACGGTTCTACCTCTATAAAGGGTTCTATGTAGATAATAAGGATCTACCTCTATAAAGGGTTCTATGTAGATAATACGGTTCTACCTCTATAAAGGGTTCTATGTAGATAATACGGTTCTACCTCTATAAAGGGTTCTATGTAGATAATACGGTTCTACCTCTATAAAGGGTTCCGTGTAGATAATACGGTTCTACCTCTATAAAGGGTTCTATGTAGATAATACGGTTCTACCTCTATAAAGGGTTCTATGTAGATAATACGGTTCTACCTCTATAACGGGTTCTATGTAGATAATACGGTTCTACCTCTATAAAGGGTTGTGTGTAGATAATAAGGATCTACCTCTATAAAGGGTTCTATGTAGATAATAAGGATCTACCTCTATAAAGGGTTCTATGTAGATAATAAGGATCTACCTCTATAACGGGTTCTATGTAGATAATACGGTTCTACCTCTATAAAGGGTTCTATGTAGATAATAAGGATCTACCTCTATAAAGGGTTCTATGTAGATAATACGGTTCTACCTCTATAAAGGGTTCTATGTAGATAATACGGTTCTACCTCTATAAAGGGTTCTATGTAGATAATACGGTTCTACCTCTATAAAGGGTTCTATGTAGATAATACAGTTCTACCTCTATAAAGGGTTCTATGTAGATAATACGGTTCTACCTCTATAAAGGGTTCTGTGTAGATAATAAGGATCTACCTCTATAAAGGGTTCTATGTAGATAATACGGTTCTACCTCTATAAAGGGTTCTATGTAGATAATATGGTTCTACCTCTATAACGGGTTCTATGTAGATAATACGGTTCTACCTCTATAAAGGGTTCTGTGTAGATAATAAGGATCTACCTCTATAAAGGGTTCTATGTAGATAATAAGGATCTACCTCTATAAAGGGTTCTATGTAGATAATAAGGATCTACCTCTATAACGGGTTCTATGTAGATAATACGGTTCTACCTCTATAAAGGGTTCTATGTAGATAATAAGGATCTACCTCTATAAAGGGTTCTATGTAGATAATACGGTTCTACCTCTATAAAGGGTTCTATGTAGATAATACGGTTCTACCTCTTTAAAGGGTTCTATGTAGATAATACGGTTCTACCTCTATAAAGGGTTCTGTGTAGATAATACGGTTCTACCTCTATAAAGGGTTCTATGTAGATAATACGGTTCTACCTCTATAAAGGGTTCTGTGTAGATAATAAGGATCTACCTCTATAAAGGGTTCTATGTAGATAATACGGTTCTACCTCTATAAAGGGTTCCATGTAGATAATATGGTTCTATCTCTATAAAGGGTTCTATGTAGATAATAAGGATCTACCTCTATAAAGGGTTCTATGTAGATAATACGGTTCTACCTCTATAAAGGGTTCCATGTAGATAATATGGTTCTATCTCTATAAAGGGTTCTATGTAGATAATAAGGATCTACCTCTATAAAGGGTTCTATGTAGATAATAAGGATCTACCTCTATAAAGGGTTCTATGTAGATAATACGGTTCTACCTCTATAAAGGGTTCCGTGTAGATAATACGGTTCTACCTCTATAAAGGGTTCTTCTTCAGGGACAAAGGCCTGGAGAATCCTTTTTCCTAAAAGCATACCTGCTGCAATCTCTTTTTATCACAAAAAGTTATGGATTTTCTGACAAGAATCAAGAGAGCGCTTCAACACCATCTAAGTCACCATATAGCATTCAAGTTTTCAGAAGTCTAAATATCTAATATTCTCTCCTGTTACTAGTTTTCAGAAGTCTAAATATTGAATATTATCTTCGGTTACTAGTTTTCAGAACTCTAAATATCTAATATTCTCTTCGGTTACTAGGTTTCAGAAGTCTAAATATCTAATATTCTCTCCTGTTACTAGTTTTCAGAAGTCTAAATATTTAATATTCTCTCCTGTTACTAGTTTTCAGAAGTCTAAATATCTAATATTCTCTTCGGTTACTAGGTTTCAGAAGTTTAAATATCTAATATTCTCTCCTGTTACTAGTTTTCAGAAGTCTAAATATCTAATATTCTCTTCGGTTACTAGGTTTCAGAAGTTTAAATATCTAATATTCTCTCCTGTTACTAGTTTTCAGAAGTCTAAATATCTAATATTCTCTTCGGTTACTAGTTTTCAGAACTCTAAATATCTAATATTCTCTCCTGTTACTAGTTTTCAGAAGTCTAAATATCTAATATTCTCTTCGGTTACTAGTTTTCAGAACTCTGAACTTGATGTGCAAGGCCTTTTTACAGCCCATGAACTATAAAAATGCTTCGCACGTCAAACATTTAACACGTCAATATGGATGAACGTAAGTATCTAAGGTCTTTTATATGGTAATTACGCAGTGCTACAGACGTCATGTTCCTCTGGCAGTAACGTAACCAAGCGCTCTCCTTTAATCATGACTCGGAGAGAGAATTACCTACACAGACAGCCACAGTCTCCAGGAAGGTACATCCAGCCTCTGCTCTACGGGGAGACATCAAACCCCTGCTGTACCTTTGATCAGGTAGTGTAGGAGTCAGTGGGATATCATGTTGATATCAGGTAGTGTAGGAGTCAGTGGGATATCATGTTGATATCAGGTAGTGTAGCAGCCAGTGGGATATCATGTTGATATCATGTTGATATCAGGTAGTGTAGGAGTCAGTGGGATATCATGTTGATATCATGTTGATATCAGGTGGTGTAGGAGTCAGTGTGATATCATGTTGATATCATGTTGATATCAGGTAGTGTAGGAGTCAGTGGGATATCATGTTGATATCATGTTGATATCAGGTGGTGTAGGAGTCAGTGTGATATCATGTTGATATCATGTTGATATCAGGTAGTGTAGGAGTCAGTGGGATATCATGTTGATATCAGGTAGTGTGGGAGTCAGTGGGATATCATGTTGATATCTGGTAGTGTGGGAGTCAGTGTGATATCATGTTGATATCATGTTGATATCAGGTAGTGTAGGAGTCAGTGTGATATCATGTTGATATCAGGTAGTGTAGGAGTCAGTGGGATATCATGTTGATATCATGTTGATATCAGGTAGTGTAGGAGTCATTGTGATATCATGTTGATATCAGGTAGTGTAGGAGTCAGTGTGATATCATGTTGATATCATGTTGATATCAGGTAGTGTAGGAGTCAGTGGGATATCACGTTGATATGATGTAGTGTAGGAGTCAGTGTGATATCATGTTGATATCATGTTGATATCAGGTAGTGTAGGAGTCAGTGGGATATCATGTTGATATCAGGTAGTGTAGGAGTCAGTGTGATATCATGTTGATATCAGGTGGTGTAGGAGTCAGTGTGATATCATGTTGATATCATGTTGATATCAGGTAGTGTAGGAGTCAGTGGGATATCATGTTGATATCAGGTAGTGTGGGAGTCAGTGGGATATCATGTTGATATCAGGTAGTGTGGGAGTCAGTGTGATATCATGTTGATATCATGTTGATATCAGGTAGTGTAGGAGTCAGTGTGATATCATGTTGATATCAGGTAGTGTAGGAGTCAGTGGGATATCATGTTGATATCATGTTGATATCAGGTAGTGTAGGAGTCATTGTGATATCATGTTGATATCAGGTAGTGTAGGAGTCAGTGTGATATCATGTTGATATCATGTTGATATCAGGTAGTGTAGGAGTCAGTGGGATATCATGTTGATATGATGTAGTGTAGGAGTCAGTGTGATATCATGTTGATATCATGTTGATATCAGGTAGTGTAGGAGTCAGTGGGATATCATGTTGATATCAGGTAGTGTAGGAGTCAGTGTGATATCATGTTGATCAGATAGTGTAGGAATCAGTGGGATATCATGTTGATATCAGGTAGTGTAGGAGTCAGTGCGATATCAAGTTGATATCATGTTGATATCAGGTAGTTTAGGAGTCATTGTGATATCATGTTGATATGAGGTAGTGTACGAGTCATTGGGATATCATGTTGATATCATGTTGATATCAGGTAGTGTAGGAGTCATTGGGATATCATGTTGATATCATGTTGATATAAGGTAGTGTAGGAGTCAGTGCGATATCATGTTGATATCAGGTAGTGTAGGAGTCACTGGGATAAGATGTTCCCAATGTAAGTGCACTACTTTTGAACAAGGCCCACCGTGCATTATATCGGGAATAGGGTGAGATTTGGGACACACCCTCTCCCCAACCTCAGCATTGACAGAAGCATCTTCATTACCTCATTGCCATAGTTTGAATCAATAGTTATTGATATCTTAGTCACAGCAGCAGATACGTCCCGTTACACCCAGACAACAGTCCTAATTTAGGGGATTCTAGACCCAACACAAGCACACACATACCGTTCCCAGGGTTGAGGATGATACAGGGGAACCATCCTCATTATGTCGAGAGAGAGAGAGAGAGAGAGAGAGAGAGAGAGAGAGAGGGAGGGAGGGAGAGAGAGAGAGAGAGGGAGGGGGGGAGGGAGAGAGAGAGAGAGAGAGAGAGAGAGAGAGAGAGAGAGAGAGAGAGAGAGAGAGGGGGGGGAGAAAGAAAGAGAGAAAGAGAGGGAGAAGGAGAGAGCCCCATGGCACTGTGAAGTATCATGCTGTAATTGATTATGAATGCATAAACACTTCGAGATTATGTGATCAAACTAAAGTGTGTGTGTGTGTGTGTGTGTGTGTGTGTCTGTGTGTGTGTGTGTGTTTGTGTGTGTTAATGAAACTGACTCCGAAGATGTGATTGGGCCACACCAATTAGCCTAAACATTAGATTCAACTGGAGGGAAAGAGGGACTGCATGATGAGACAATGTTGTAGCAACAGTGTCCTTAGGAGAGAGGGACTGCATGATGAGACAATGTTGTAGCAACAGTGTCCGTAGGAGAGAGGGACTGCATGATGAGACAATGTTGTAGCAACAGTATCCTTAGGAGAGAGGGACTGCATGATGAGACAATGTTGTAGCAACAGTGTCCTTAGGAGCAGAGAGAGAGACTGCATGATGAGACAATGTTGTAGCAACAGTGTCCGTAGGAGAGAGGGACTGCATGATGAGACAATGTTGTAGCAACAGTGTCCTTAGGAGAGAGAGAGAGACTGCATGATGAGACAATGTTGTAGCAACAGTGTCCTTAGGAGAGAGAGACTACATGATGAGACAATGTTGTAGCAACAGTGTCCTTAGGAGAGAGAGACTGCATGATGAGACAATGTTGTAGCAACAGTGTCCTTAGGAGGAGAGAGAGAGACTGCATGATGAGACAATGTTGTAGCAACAGTGTCCTTAGGAGAGAGAGACTACATGATGAGACAATGTTGTAGCAACAGTGTCCTTAGGAAGAGAGAGAGAGACTGCATGATGAGACGATGTTGTAGCAACAGTGTCCTTAGGAGCAGAGAGAGGGACTGCATGATGAGACAATGTTGTAGCAACAGTGTCCTTAGCTTCATGTGGGATATAGAAATAGCAAGACACCTGTGCTCATTCAACAGCCTCCCCCGTTGAACAGACTCCCCCGTTGAACAGCCTCCCCCGTTGAACAAACTCCCCCGTTGAACAGACTCCCCCGTTGAACAGACATTTTTCCAGGAGTAATTCGTATGACATCAGTGCAAGCTCCTGGCTCTCTCTCTCTCTCTGTGTGTGTGTGTGTGTGTGTGTGTGTGTGTGTGTGTGTGTGTGTGTGTGTGTGTGTCTCTGTGTGTGTGTGTGTGTGTGTTCCTGGCTGGACCATCGCTCCACAGTAGAGCAGAATTCCCCTCGCTGAGCTCAACACATCCTTCACTGAGCATGTCATGACCAGAGCTGACACACACTGAGGATGTGCTAGCCAAGCCAATGAGTCGGCAACACACACACTCACACACACACACACACACAGAGAGAGAAAACAAAGGAGGAAAGAACTGCTTCTCAAGTGTGTGTGACAGCCTTGTCAGCCTCGTTGAATTCATGTCCACCTTGTGAAGGAAGGGCAATATGAAGGTCACTTTCTGTTATTAGTTTTGTAAAGACATGTCAGAAGGCCACATTACAGTGCCTTGCGAAACTTTGCGACCTTTTGCCACATTTCAGGCTTCAAACATAAAGATATAAAACTGTATTTTTTTGTGAAGAATCAACAACAAGTGGAACGACATTTATTGGATATTTCAAACTTTTTTAACAAATCAAAAACTGAAAAATTGGGCGTGCAAAAGTATTCAGCCCCTTTACTTTCAGTGCAGCAAACTCTCTCCAGAAGTTCAGTGAGGATCTCTGAATGATCCAATGTTGACCTAAATGACTAATGATGATAAATACAATCCACCTGTGTGTAATCAAGTCTCCGTATAAATGCACCTGCACTGTGATGGTCTCAGAGGTCCGTTAAAAGCGCAGAGAGCATCATGAAGAACAAGGAACACACCAGGCAGGTCCGAGATACTGTTGTGAAGAAGTTTAAAGCCGGATCTGAATACAAAAAGATTTCCCAAGCTTTAAACATCCCAAGGAGCACTGTGCAAGCGATAATATTGAAATGGAAGGAGTATCAGACCACTGCAAATCTACCCAGACCTGGCCGTCCCTCTAAACTTTCAGCTCATACAAGGAGAAGACTGATCAGAGATGCAGCCAAGAGGCCCATGATCACTCTGGATGAACTGCAGAGATCTACAGCTGAGGTGGGAGACTCTGTCCATAGGACAACAATCAGTCGTATATTGTACAACCTGGCCTTTATGGAAGAGTGGCAAGAAGAAAGCCATTTCTTAAAGATATCCATAAAAAGTGTTGTTTAAAGTTTGCCACAAGCCACCTGGGAGACACACCAAATATGTGGAAGAAGGTGCTCTGGTCAGATGAAACCAAAATTGAACTTTTTGGCAACAATTCAAAATGTTATGTTTGGCGTAAAGGCAACACAGCTCATCACCCTGAACACACCATCCCCACTGTCAAACATGGTGGTGGCAGCATCATGGTTTGGGCCTGCTTTTCTTCAGCAGGGACAGGGAAGATGGTTAAAATTGATGGGAAGATGGATGGAGCCAAATACAGGACCATTCTGGAAGAAAACCTGAAGGAGTCTGCAAAAGACCTGAGACTGGGACGGAGATTTGTCTTCCAACAAGACAATGATCCAAAACATAAAGCAAAATCTACAATGGAATGGTTCATAAATAAACATATCCAGGTGTTAGAATGGCCAAGTCAAAGTCCAGACCTGAATCCAATCGAGAATCTGTGGAAAGAACTGAAAACTGCTGTTCACAAATGCTCTCCATCCAACCTCACTGAGCTCGAGCTGTTTTGCAAGGAGGAATGGGAAAGAATTTCAGTCTCTCGATGTGCAAAACTGATAGAGACATACCCCAAGCGACTTACAGCTGTAATCGCAGCAAAAGGTGGCGCTACAAAGTATTAACTTAAGGGGGCTGAAAAATTTTGCACGCCCAATTTTTCAGTTTTTGATTTGTTAAAAAAGTTTGAAATATCCAATAAATGTCGTTCCACTTCATGATTGTGTCCCACTTGTTGTTGATTCTTCACAAAAAAATACAGTTTTATATCTTTATGTTTGAAGCCTGAAATGTGGCAAAAGGTCGCAAAGTTCAAGGGGGCCGAATACTTTCGCAAGGCACTGTATACATGTAGACATGGCAGGCCAGGTCTGAAGGTCACATTATATAGACATGTCAGGCCAGGTCTGAAGGTCACATTATATAGACATGTCAGGCCAGGTCTGAAGGTCACGTTATATAGACATGTCACGCCAGGTCTGAATGTCACGTTATATAGACATGTCAGGCCAGGTCAGAAGGTCACATGATATAGACATGTCAGGCCAGGTCAGAAGGTCACATTATATAGACATGTCAGGCCAGGTCAGAAGGTCACATTATATAGACATGTCAGGCCAGGTCTGAAGGTCACGTTATATAGACATGTCAGGCCAGGTCTGAAGGTCACGTTATATAGACATGTCAGGCCAGGTCTGAAGGTCACGTTATATAGACATGTCAGGCCAGGTCAGAAGGTCACGTTATATAGACATGTCAGGCCAAGTCAGAAGGTCACATTCTGATATGATGGCGCCGACAGAGATGGCCGCCTCGCTTCGCGTTCCTAGGAAACTATGCAGTTTTTTGTTTTTTTACGTGTTATTTCTTACATTAGTACCCCAGGTACAGTCGAGAAGAACTACTGAATATAAGATCAGCGTCAACTCACCATCAGTACGACCAAGAATATGATTTTCGCGAAGCGGATTCTGTGTTCTGCCTTTCAACCAGGACAACGGAATGGATCCCAGCCGGCGACCCAAAAAAACGACTCCGTAAAAGAGGGAAACGAGGCGGTCTTCTGGTCAGACTCCGGAGACGGGCACATCGTGCACCACTCCCTAGCATTCTTCTCGCCAATGTCCAGTCTCTTGACAACAAGGTTGATGAAATCCGAGCAAGGATAGCATTCCAGAGGGACATCAGAGACTGTAACGTTCTTTGCTTCACGGAAACATGGCTCACTGGAGAGACGCTATCGGAGGCGGTGCAGCCAGCGGGTTTCTCCACGCATCGCGCCGACAGAAACAAACATCTTTCTGGTAAGAAGAGGGGCGGAGGCGTATGCCTTATGGCTAACGAGACATGGTGTGATCACAGAAACATACAGGAACTCAAATCCTTCTGTTCACCTGATTTAGAATTCCTCACAATCAAATGTTGACCGCATTATCTACCAAGGGAATTCTCTTCAATTATAATCACAGCCGTATATATTCCCCCCCAAGCAGACACATCGATGGCTCTGAACGAACTTTATTTGACTCTTTGCAAACTGGAATCCATACATCCTGAGGCTGCATTCATTATAGCTGGGGATTTTAACAAGGCTAGTCTGAAAACAAGACTCCCTAAATTGTATCAGCATATCGATTGCGCAACCAGGGCTGGAAAAACCTTGGATCATTGTTATTCTAACTTCCGCGACGCATATAAGGCCCTGCCCCGCCCTCCTTTCGGAAAAGCTGACCATGACTCCATTTTGCTGATCCCTGCCTACAGACAGAAACTAAAACAAGAAGCTCCCACGCTGAGGTCTGTCCAACGCTGGTCCAACCAAGCTGATTCCTCACTCCAAGACTGCTTCCATCACGTGGACTGGGATATGTTTCGTATTGCGTCAGATAACAACATTGACGAATATGCTGATTCGGTGTGCGAGTTCATTAGAACGTGCGTTGAAGATGTTGTTCCCATAGCAACGATTAAAACATTCCCTAACCAGAAACCGTGGATTGATGGCAGCATTCGCGTGAAACTGAAAGCGCGAACCACTGCTTTTAATCAGGGCAAGGTGACTGGTAACATGACCGAATACAAACAGTGCAGCTATTCCCTCCGCAAGGCTATCAAACAAGCTAAGCGTCAGTATAGAGACAAAGTAGAATCTCAATTCAACGGCTCAGACACAAGAGGTATGTGGCAGGGTCTACAGTCAATCACGGACTACAAGAAGAAAACCAGCCCAGTCACGGACCAGGATGTCTTGCTCCCAGGCAGACTAAATAACTTTTTTGCCCGCTTTGAGGACAATACAGTGCCACTGACACGGCCTGCAACGAAAACATGCGGACTCTCCTTCACTGCAGCCGAGGTGAGTAAAACATTTAAACGTGTTAACCCTCGCAAGGCTGCAGGCCCAGACGGCATCCCCAGCCGCGCCCTCAGAGCATGCGCAGACCAGCTGGCCGGTGTGTTTACGGACATATTCAATCAATCCCTATACCAGTCTGCTGTTCCCACATGCTTCAAGAGGGCCACCATTGTTCCTGTTCCCAAGAAAGCTAAGGTAACTGAGCTAAACGATTACCGCCCCGTAGCACTCACTTCCGTCATCATGAAGTGCTTTGAGAGACTAGTCAAGGATCATATCACCTCCACCCTACCTGACACCCTAGACTCACTCCAATTTGCTTACCGCCCAAATAGGTCCACAGACGATGCAATCTCAACCACACTGCACACTGCCCTAACCCATCTGGACAAGAGGAATACCTATGTGAGAATGCTGTTCATCGACTACAGATCGGCATTCAACACCATAGTACCCTCCAAGCTCGTCATCAAACTCGAGACCCTGGGTCTCGACCCCGCCCTGTGCAACTGGGTACTGGACTTCCTGACGGGATGCCCCCAGATGGTGAGGGTAGGCAACAACATCTCCACCCCGCTGATTCTCAACACTGGGGCCCCACAAGGGTGCGTTCTGAGCCCTCTCCTGTACTCCCTGTTCACCCACGACTGCGTGGCCACGCACGCCTCCAACTCAATCATCAAGTTTG
Source organism: Oncorhynchus mykiss (assembly GCF_013265735.2). Lineage (NCBI taxonomy): Eukaryota > Metazoa > Chordata > Actinopteri > Salmoniformes > Salmonidae > Oncorhynchus > Oncorhynchus mykiss. The sequence continues at coordinate 93,867,398 of NC_048565.1, read as the reverse complement.
CGGACGACACAACAGTGGTAGGCTTGATTACCAACAACGACGAGACAGCCTACAGGGAGGAGGTGAGGGCCCTCGGAGTGTGGTGTCAGGAAAATAACCTCACACTCAACGTCAACAAAACTAAGGAGATGATTGTGGACTTCAGGAAACAGCAGAGGGAACACCCCCCTATCCACATCGATGGAACAGTAGTGGAGAGGGTAGTAAGTTTTAAGTTCCTCGGCATACACATCACAGACAAACTGAAATGGTCCACTCACACAGACAGCATCGTGAAGAAGGCGCAGCAGCGCCTCTTCAACCTCAGGAGGCTGAAGAAATTTGGCTTGTCACCAAAAGCACTCACAAACTTCTACAGATGCACAATCGAGAGCATCCTGGCGGGCTGTATGACCGCCTGGTACGGCAACTGCTCCGCCCACAACCGTAAGGCTCTCCAGAGGGTAGTGAGGTCTGCACAACGCATCACCGGGGGCAAACTACCTGCCCTCCAGGACACCTACACCACCCGATGTTATAGGAAGGCCATAAAGATCATCAAGGACAACAACCACCCGAGCCACTGCCTGTTCACCCCGCTATCATCCAGAAGGTGAGGTCAGTACAGGTGCATCAAAGCTGGGACCGAGAGACTGAAAAACAGCTTCTATCTCAAGGCTATCAGACTGTTAAACAGCCATCACTAACATTGAGTGGCTGCTGCCAACACACTGACTCAACTCCAGCCACTTTAATAATGGGAATTGATGGGAAATTATGTAAAATATATCACTAGCCACTTTAAACAATGCTACCTAATATAATGTTTACATACCCTACATTATTCATCTCATTTGTATACGTATATACTGTACTCTATATCATCTACTGCATCCTTATGTAATACATGTATCACTAGCCACTTTAACTATGCCACTTTGTTTACATACTCATCTCATATGTATATACTGTACTCGATACCATCTACTGTATCTTGCCTATGCTGCTCTGTACCATCACTCATCCATATATCTTTATGTACATATTCTTTATCCCTTTACACTTGTGTGAATAAGGTAGTAGTTTTGGAATTGTTAGGTTAGATTACTCGTTGGTTATTACTGCATTGTCGGAACTAGAAGCACAAGCATTTCGCTACACTCGCATTAACATCTGCTAACCATGTGTATGTGACAAATAATATTTGATTTGATTTGATTTTGATATTAGTTTCATATAGAGATATCAGGCCAGGTCAGAAGGTCACATTCTGATATTAGTTTCATATAGAGATATCAGGTCAGTTAGGAAAGTAAAAGAGAAGTCTTGCTATTTTTTATTTGATATGAAAACACCCTTTACTGGCTCAAACAGCCGACCAATCACCCTTCCACCAAACCTAAGTAAACCTTTGGGAAAAAAATGGTGTTTGATCAGATACAAAGCTTTTTCACAGTAAAAAAAATTGACTACAGACTTTCAGCACGCTTATAGAATAAGGGCACTTAACACGCACGGCACTTACACGAATGACTTATGATTGGCTAAGAGAAATTGATAATAAAAAGATTGTTGGAGTTTTCGTTTTAGGCTTCAGCGTGGCTTTTGACATTATCGAACATAATCTGCTGGCTGGTAAAACTCATGTGTTACGGCTTTACACCCCCTGCCATATTGTGGATTGAGTTATCTGTCTAACAGAACACAGAGGGACTTTTTTTTAATGGAAACCAAAATTATCCTGGGAGAGTCAGGCATTCCCCAGGGCAGCTGTCTAGGCCCCTTACTTTTTAAAAGCAAACTAATGACATGCCACTGGCTTTCTGTAAAGCCAGCGTGTCTATGCATGCTAATGACTCAACACTATACATGTCAGCAACAACAACAAGTTAAATCACTGCAACACTTAACAGAAAGCTGCGGTTGGTTTCAGAATGGGTGGAAAGAAATTAGTTAGTCCTAAATATTATTTCAAAACTTAAAAGCATTGTATTTGGGACAAATTATTCAATAAGCCCTGAACCTCAACTAAATCTTGGAATGAATAATGTGGAAATTGAGCAAGTTGAGATAACTATACTGTTTGGAGTAACACTGGATTGTAAACTGTCATGGACAAAACATATATTGATACAACAGTAGCTCAGATGGGGAGAAGTCAGTCCATAATAAAGCACTGCTCAGTTTTCTTGACATCGTCATTGAATAAACAAGTCCTACAGGCCCAAGGTTTGTCACACCTGGTCTACTGTCCAGTCATATGGTCTATTGTCCAGTCATATGGTCTACTGTCCAGTCATATGGTCTACTGGTCTATTGGTCTACTGGTCCCAGTCATATGGTCTATTGTCCAGTCATATGGTCTACTGGTCTACTGCCCAGTCATGTGGTCTACTGCCCAGTCATATGGTCTACTGCCGAGTCATACAGTGCCTTGCGAAAGTATTCGGCCCCCTTGAACTTTGCGACCTTTTGCCACATTTCAGGCTTCAAACATAAAGATATAAAACTGTATTTTTTAGTGAAGAATCAACAACAAGTGGGACAAAATCATGAAGTGAAACGACATTTATTGGATATTTCAAACTTTTTTAACAAATCAAAAACTGAAAAATTGGGCGTGCAAAATTATTCAGCCCCTTTACTTTCAGTGCAGCAAACTCTCTCCAGAAGTTCAGTGAGGATCTCTGAATGATCCAATGTTGACCTAAATGACCAATGATGATAAATACAATCCACCTGTGTGTAATCAAGTCTCCGTATAAATGCACCTGCACTGTGATAGTCTCAGAGGTCCGTTAAAAGCGCAGAGAGCATCATGAAGAACAAGGAACACACCAGGCAGGTCCGAGATACTGTTGTGAAGACGTTTAAAGCCGGATTTGGATACAAAAAGATTTCCCAAGCTTTAAACATCCCAAGGAGCACTGTGCAAGCGATAATATTGAAATGGAAGGAGTATCAGACCACTGCAAATCTACCAAGACCTGGCCGTCCCTCTAAACTTTCAGCTCATACAAGGAGAAGACTGATCAGAGATGCAGCCAAGAGGCCCATGATCACTCTGGATGAACTGCAGAGATCTACAGCTGAGGTGGGAGACTCTGTCCATAGGACAACAATCAGTCGTATATTGCACAAATCTGGCCTTTATGGAAGAGTGGCAAGAAGAAAGCCATTTCTTAAAGATATCCATAAAAAGTGTTGTTTAAAGTTTGCCACAAGCCACCTGGGAGACACACCAAACATGTGGAAGAAGGTGCTCCGGTCAGATTAAACCAAAATTGAACTTTTTGGCAACAATGCAAAACGTTATGTTTGGCGTAAAAGCAACACAGCTGAACACACCATCCCCACTGTCAAACATGGTGGTGGCAGCATCATGGTTTGGGCCTGCTTTTCTTCAGCAGGGACAGGGAAGATGGTTAAAATTGATGGGAAGATGGATGGAGCCAAATACAGGACCATTCTGGAAGAAAACCTGATGGAGTCTGCAAAAGACCTGAGACTGGGACGGAGATTTGTCTTCCAACAAGACAATGATCCAAAACATAAAGCAAAATCTACAATGGAATGGTTCAAAAATAAACATATCCAGGTGTTAGAATGGCCAAGTCAAAGTCCAGACCTGAATCCAATTGAGAATCTGTGGAAAGAACTGAAAACTGCTGTTCACAAATGCTCTCTATCCAACCTCACTGAGCTCGAGCTGTTTTGCAAGGAGGAATGGGAAAAAATTTCAGTCTCTCGATGTGCAAAACTGATAGAGAGATACCCCAAGCTACTTACAGCTGTAATCGCAGCAAAAGGTGGCGCTACAAAGTATTAACTTAAGGGGGCTGAATAATTTTGCACGCCCAATTTTTCAGTTTTTGATTTGTTAAAAAAGTTTGAAATATCCAATAAATGTCGTTCCACTTCATGATTGTGTCCTACTTGTTGTTGATTCTTCACAAAAAAATACAGTTTTATATCTTTATGTTTGAAGCCTGAAATGTGGCAAAAGGTCGCAAAGTTCAAGGGGGCCGAATACTTTCGCAAGGCACTGTATGGTCTACTGTCCAGTCATATGGTCTACTGCCCAGTCATATGGTCTACTGCCCAGTCATATGGTCTACTGGTCCCAGTCATATGGTCTACTGGTCTACTGGTCTACTGGTGCCAGTCAAATGGTCTACTGTCCAGTCATATGGTCTACTGCCCAGTCATATGGTCTACTGTCCAGTCATATGGACTACTGCCCAGTCATATGGTCTACTGGTCTACTGGTCTACTGGTCCCAGTCATATGGTCTACTGTCCAGTCATATGGTCTACTGTCCAGTCATATGGTCTACTGCTCAGTCATATGGTCTACTGCTCAGTCATATGGTCTACTGCTCAGTCATATGGTCTACTGGTCTACTGGTCTACTGGTCCCAGTCATATGGTCTACTGTCCAGTCATTTGATCTACTGCCCAGTCATATGGTCTACTGTCCAGTCATATGGTCTAATGTCCAGTCATATGGTCTACTGCCCAGTCATATGGTCTACTGGTCTACTGTCCAGTCATATGGTCTACTGCCCAGTCATATGGTCTACTGTCCAGTCATTAGGTCTATTGGTCTACTGCCCAGTCATATGGTCTACTGTCCAGTCATATGGTCTACTGTCCAGTCATATAGACTACTGGTCTACTGCCCAGTCATATGGTCTACTGCACAGTCATATGGTCTACTGTCCAGTCATATGGACTACTGCCCAGTCTACTGCCCAGTCATATGGACTACTGCCCAGTCATATGGTCTACTGTCCAGTCATATGGACTACTGCCATGTCAGGCCAGGTCAGGTCATATGGACTACTGCCCAGTCATATGGTCTACTGTCCAGTCATATGGAATACTGCCCAGTCATATGGAATACTGTCCAGTCATATGGTCTACTGGTCTACTGCCCAGTTATATGGTCTACTGTCCAGTCATATGGTCTACTGGTCTACTGTCCAGTCATATGGTCTACTACCCAGTCATATGGTCTACTGCCCAGTCATATGGTCTACTGGTCTACTGCCCAGTCATATGGTCTACTGCCCAGTCATATGGACTACTGGTCTACTGCCCAGTCATATGGTCTACTGGTCTACTGCCCAGTCATATGGTCTACTGCCCAGTCATATGGAATACTGTCCAGTCATATGGTCTACTGGTCTACTGCCCAGTCATATGGTCTACTGCCCAGTCATATGGTCTACTGGTCTACTGCCCAGTCATATGGTCTACTGTCCAGTCATATGGTCTAATGTCCAGTCATATGGTCTACTGCCCAGTCATATGGTCTACTGGTCTACTGTCCAGTCATATGGTCTACTGCCCAGTTATATGGTCTACTGTCCAGTCATATGGTCTACTGGTCTACTGTCCAGTCATATGGTCTACTACCCAGTCATATGGTCTACTGCCCAGTCATATGGTCTACTGGTCTACTGCCCAGTCATATGGTCTACTGCCCAGTCATATGGTCTACTGGTCTACTGCCCAGTCATATGGTCTACTGTCCAGTCATATGGTCTAATGTCCAGTCATATGGTCTACTGCCCAGTCATATGGTCTACTGGTCTACTGTCCAGTCATATGGTCTACTGCCCAGTCATATGGTCTACTGTCCAGTCATTAGGTCTATTGGTCTACTGCCCAGTCATATGGTCTACTGTCCAGTCATATGGTCTACTGTCCAGTCATATAGACTACTGGTCTACTGCCCAGTCATATGGTCTACTGCACAGTCATATGGTCTACTGTCCAGTCATATGGACTACTGCCCAGTCTACTGCCCAGTCATATGGACTACTGCCCAGTCATATGGTCTACTGTCCAGTCATATGGACTACTGCCATGTCAGGCCAGGTCAGGTCATATGGACTACTGCCCAGTCATATGGTCTACTGTCCAGTCATACGGAATACTGCCCAGTCATATGGAATACTGTCCAGTCATATGGTCTACTGGTCTACTGCCCAGTCATATGGTCTACTGTCCAGTCATATGGTCTACTGGTCTACTGTCCAGTCATATGGTCTACTACCCAGTCATATGGTCTACTGCCCAGTCATATGGTCTACTGGTCTACTGCCCAGTCATATGGTCTACTGCCCAGTCATATGGACTACTGGTCTACTGCCCAGTCATATGGTCTACTGGTCTACTGCCCAGTCATATGGTCTACTGCCCAGTCATATGGAATACTGTCCAGTCATATGGTCTACTGGTCTACTGCCCAGTTATATGGTCTACTGTCCAGTCATATGGTCTACTGGTCTACTGTCCAGTCATATGGTCTACTACCCAGTCATATGGTCTACTGGTCTACTGCCCAGTCATATGGTCTACTGCCCAGTCATATGGACTACTGGTCTACTGTCCAGTCATATGGTCTACTACCCAGTCATATGGTCTACTGTCCAGTCATATGGTCTACTGGTCTACTGCCCAGTCATATGGTCTACTGCCCAGTCATATGGACTACTGGTCTACTGCCCAGTCATATGGTCTACCGGTCTACTGCCCAGTCATATGGTCTACTGCCCAGTCATATGGTCTACTGGTCTACTGCCCAGTCATATGGTCTACTGCCCAGTCATATGGTCTACTGGTCTACTGCCCAGTCATATGGTCTACTGCCCAGTCATATGGACTACTGGTCTACTGCCCAGTCATATGGTCTACCGGTCTACTGTCCAGTCATATGGTCTACTAGTCTACTGCCCAGTCATATGGTCTACTGTCCAGTCATATAGACTACTGTCCAGTCATATGGTCTACTAGTCTACTGCCCAGTCATGTGGTCTACTGTCCAGTCATATAGACTACTGTCCAGTCATATGGTCTACTGGTCTACTGCCCAGTCATATGGTCTACTGGTCTACTGTCCAGTCATATAGACTACTGTCCAGTAATATGGTCTACTGGTCTATTTTCCAGTCTTATGGTCTACTGGTCTACTGTCCAGTCATATGGAATTCTGTCCAGTCATATGAAATACTGCCCAGTCATATGGAATACTGTCCAGTCATATGGTCTACTGTCCAGTCATATGGAATACTGTCCAGTCATATGGTCTACTGACCAGTCATATGGTCTACTGCTCAGTCATATGGTCTACTGCCCAGTCATTTGGTCTACTGCTCAGTCATATGGTCTACTGCCCAGTCATATGGTCTACTGCCGAGTCATATGGTCTACTGTCCAGTCATATGGTCTACTGCCCAGTCATATGGTCTACTGCCCAGTCATATGGTCTACTGGTCCCAGTCATATGGTCTACTGGTCTACTGGTCTACTGGTGCCAGTCAAATGGTCTACTGTCCAGTCATATGGTCTACTGCCCAGTCATATGGTCTACTGTCCCGTCATATGGACTACTGCCCAGTCATATGGTCTACAGGTCTACTGGTCTACTGGTCCCAGTCATATGGTCTACTGTCCAGTCATATGGTCTACTGCCCAGTCATATGGTCTACTGCTCAGTCATATGGTCTACTGCTCAGTCATATGGTCTACTGGTCTACTGGTCTACTGGTCCCAGTCATATGGTCTACTGTCCAGTCATATGATCTACTGCCCAGTCATATGGTCTACTGTCCAGTCATATGGTCTAATGTCCAGTCATATGGTCTACTGCCCAGTCATATGGTCTACTGGTCTACTGTCCAGTCATATGGTCTACTGCCCAGTCATATGGTCTACTGTCCAGTCATATGGTCTATTGGTCTACTGCCCAGTCATATGGTCTACTGTCCAGTCATATGGTCTATTGGTCTACTGCCCAGTCATATGGTCTACTGCCCAGTCATATGGTCTACTGTCCAGTCATATGGTCTACTGTCCAGTCATATAGACTACTGGTCTACTGCCCAGTCATATGGTCTACTGCACAGTCATGTGGTCTACTGTCCAGTCATATGGACTACTGCCCAATCTACTGCCCAGTCATATGGACTACTGCCCAGTCATATGGTCTACTGTCCAGTCATATGGACTACTGCCATGTCAGGCCAGGTCAGGTCATATGGACTACTGCCCAGTCATATGGTCTACTGTCCAGTCATATGGAATACTGCCCAGTCATATGGAATACTGTCCAGTCATATGGTCTACTGCCCAGTCATATGGTCTACTGGTCTACTGCCCAGTCATATGGAATACTGTCCAGTCATATGGTCTACTGCCCAGTCATATGGTCTACTGGTCTACTGTCCAGTCATATGGTCTACTACCCAGTCATATGGTCTACTGCCCAGTCATATGGTCTACTGGTCTACTGCCCAGTCATATGGAATACTGTCCAGTCATATGGTCTACTGGTCTACTGTCCAGTCATATGGTCTACTACCCAGTCATATGGTCTACTGCCCAGTCATATGGTCTACTGGTCTACTGCCCAGTCATATGGTCTACTGCCCAGTCATATGGACTACTGGTCTACTGCCCAGTCATATGGTCTACTGGTCTACTGCCCAGTCATATGGTCTACTGCCCAGTCATATGGTCTACTGGTCTACTGCCCAGTCATATGGTCTACTGGTCTACTGCCCAGTCATATGGTCTACTGCCCAGTCATATGGTCTACTGGTCTACTGCCCAGTCATATGGTCTACTGCCCAGTCATATGGCTACTGGTCTACTGCCCAGTCATATGGTCTACTGCCCAGTCATATGGACTACTGGTCTACTGCCCAGTCATATGGTCTACCGGTCTACTGTCCAGTCATATGGTCTACTAGTCTACTGCCCAGTCATATGGTCTACTGTCCAGTCATATAGACTACTGTCCAGTCATATGGTCTACTAGTCTACTGCCCAGTCATATGGTCTACTGTCCAGTCATATAGACTACTGTCCAGTCATATGGTCTACTGGTCTACTGTCCAGTCATATAGAATACTGTCCAGTCATATGGTCTACTAGTCTACTGCCCAGTCATATGGTCTACTGTCCAGTCATATAGACTACTGTCCAGTCATATGGTCTACTAGTCTACTGCCCAGTCATATGGTCTACTGCCCAGTCATATGGACTACTGCCCAGTCATATGGTCTACTGCCCAGTCATATGGTTGGCCCAGAACAGAACAGCACGGCTGGCCTTTAAATGAACACAGAGAGCTAACATCAATGACTTGCAGAGAAGAGGTCAAACTAATGAGAAAAAACAACAACATTATAATAAACAGCGATTCACAATTATGATCAGAGAAACTGACACGTGGTGATTGATGATATGTGGTGAAGCCCGGCGGGATCAACACAGATGTTTGTCCCAAATGGGACCCTGTATTCACTCTGTAGTGCACTACTTTTCCCCATGGCTCATAGGGCTCTGGTCAAAAGTAGTGCACTACGTAGGGAATAGGGTGCCATTTGGGAAGACACAAACCGTTTCATCTTAATGAAATGTGCCTGTGATGGATGAGTCCACGGTGATCTCCATTACCCACTCTCAGATGATTGATGTCGTCTCAACAATGGAAACGACATCTTAGGAAATGTAGGCATTAATTGAAAATATAAATCCCCAAAGAAATGTTTATATGAATGAAGACAGGGGCACCAGTCGGTGGCACCAGCTCATGATTTTGGAGGTACCTCCACATTTTTTTAGGGGGGGGGTGCAGGGGGGGGGGGGGGGGGGGGGGGGGGGGGGGTGCAGCATTACACAATAGAATACATTTGAGTCATTATCTTATAAAGTCATTATTAAGTAATTATAAAGTCAGTATAACGTCATTATGAAGTCATTATAACTTCATTATTTGTCACGCCTTGGTCTTAGTATTTTGTGTTTTCTTTAATTATTTGTTCAGGCCAGGGTGTGACATGGGGTTATTGTATTGTCTTATTGGGGTTTTTGTAGGCATTGGGATTGTGGTTGATTAGGGGTGTGTCTAGTATAGGCTTGGCTGCCTGAGGCGGTTCTCAATCTGAGTCAGGTGATTCTCGTTGTCTCGGATTGGGAACCGTATTTAGGTAGCCTGAGTTTCACTTTGTATTTCGTGGGTGATTGTTCCTGTCTCTGTGTAGTGTTCACCAGATAGGCTGTATTAGGTTTCACGTTCCGTTTGTCGTTTTTGTATTTATTAGTTATTTCATGTATCGTTCCGTTTTTCTTCATTAAAGACATGAGTAACCACCACGCTGCATTTCGGTCCGACTCTCTTTCTACAAACGAAGAACAGCGTTACATTATTAAGTCATTATGAAGTCAATGAAGTCATTATAAAGTCATTATAAAGTCATTATAAAGTCATTATTAAGTAATTATTAAGACATTATTAAGACATTAAAACATCATTATAAAGTAATTATTAAGTCATTATAAAGTCATTAAAACATCATTATCAAGTCATTATTAAGTCATGAAGTCATTATAAAGTCATTATGAAGTCATTATAACGTCATTATTAAGTCATTATGAAGTCATTATAAAGTCATTATAAAGTCATTATAAAGTCATTATTAAGTAATTATTAAGACATTATTAAGACATTAAAACATCATTATAAAGCAATTATTAAGTCATTATAAAGTCATTAACACATCATTATTAAGTCATTATTAAGTCATTATTAAGTAATTATTAAGTCATTATAAAGACATTATTAAGACATTATTAAGACATTATTAAGACATTATTAATTCATTATTAAGTCATTATAAAGTCATTATAAAGTCATTATGAAGTCATTATTAAGTCATTATGAAGTAATTATTAAGACATTAAAACATCATTATAACGTCATTATTATTACATTATTAAGTCATTATGAAGTAATTATAAAGTCATTATAAAGTCATTATTAAGTCATTATTAAGTCATTGTGAAGTCATTATTAAGACATTAAAACAGCATTATAACGTCATTATTATTACATTATTAAGTCATTATGAAGTAATTATAAAGTCATTATAAAGTCATTATTAAGTCATTATTAAGTCATTGTGAAGTCATTGTGAAGTCATTATATAGTCATTATTAAGTCATTATTAAGTCATTATATAGTCATTATTAAGTCATTATTAAATCATTATTAAGTCATTAAGTAATTATTACGTCAATATTAAGTCATTATAAAGTCATCCATAAATCTTTATTAAGCGGTGTAATTGACGACTCACATGGTACGTTGTCCAAGCAGAAATGCACGATTCAAAATATTCTGATATGCAACCTAATCCAGCGATTGTCATTCATTTGAGGTTGACAATTAGTCAATATTTATTTTTAAATGTTTGACTGTTTTTCTGATCAATAGAGATGAATTTGCCTTTGTCTTTATGAGCAGTAATATTAAATCCTCTCCTCTCCTCTCCTCTCCCCTCTAATATCATCTCCTCTCCTCTCCTCTCCTCCCCTCTCCTCTCCTCTCCTCTCCTCTCCTCTCCTCTCCTCTCCTCTCCTCTCCTCTCCTCTCCTCTCCTCTCCCCTCTAATATCATCTCCTCTCCTCTCCTCTCCTCTCCTCTCCTCTCCTCTCCTCTCCTCTCCTCTCCCCTCTAATATCATCTCCTCTCCTCTCCTCCCCTCTCCTCTCCTCTCCTCTCCTCTCCTCTCCTCTCCTCTCCTCTCCTCTCCCCTCTAATATCATCTCCTCTCCTCTCCCCTCTAATATCATCTCATCTCCTCTCCTCTCCTCTCCTCTCCTCTCCTCTACTCTACTCTACTCTCCTCTCCTTATATCTGACCTCTATCACTGTTATATCTGACCTCCATCACTGTTATATCTGACCAGGGTCCACTGTTATATCTGACCTCCATCACTGTTATATCTGACCTCCATCACTGTTATAGCGGACCAGGGTCCACTGTTATATCTGACCTCCATCACTTTTATATCTGACCTCCATCACTGTTATATCTGACCAGGGTCCACTGTTATATCTGACCTCCATCACTTTTATATCTGACCTCCATCACTGTTATATCTGACCTCCATCACTTTTATATCTGACCTCCATCACTGTTATATCTGACCTCCATCACTTTTATATCTGACCTCCATCACTGTTACATCTGACCTCCATCACTTTTATATCTGACCTCCATCACTGTTATATTTGTTTGGCCCTGTCCGGGGGTGTCCTCGGAGTGGGCCACAGTGTCTCCTGACCCCTCCTGTCTCAGCCTCCAGTATTTATGCTGCAGTAGTTTATGTGTCGGGGGGCTAGGGTCAGTCTGTTATATCTGGAGTACTTCTCCTGTCCTATTCGGTGTCCTGTGTGAATCTAAGTGTGCGTTCTCTAATTCTCTCCTTCTCTCTTTCTCTCTCTCGGAGGACCTGAGCCCTAGGACCATGCCCCAGGACTACCTGACATGATGACTCCTTGCTGTCTCCAGTCCACCTGGCTGTGCTGCTGCTCCAGTTTCAACTGTTCTGCCTTATTATTATTCGACCATGCTGATCATTTATGAACATTTGAACATCTTGGCCATGTTCTGTTATAATCTCCACCCGGCACAGCCAGAAGAGGACTGGCCATCCCACATATGCTCTCTCTAATTCTCTCTTTCTTTCTCTCTCTCGGAGGACCTGAGCCCTAGGACCATGCCCCAGGAATACCTGACATGATGACTCCTTGCTGTCCCCAGTCCCATGTTTTGTTATAATCTCCACCCGGCACAGCCAGAAGAGGACTGGCCACCCCACATAGCCTGGTTCCTCTCTAGGTTTCTTCCTAGGTTTTGGCCTTTCTAGGGAGTTTTTCCTAGCCACCGTGCTTCTTCACCTGCATTGCTTGCTGTTTGGGGTTTTAGGCTGGGTTTCTGTACAGCACTTTGAGATATCAGCTGATGTACGAAGGGCTATATAAAATAAATTTGATTGAAATTTGTTATATCTGACCTCCATCACTGTTATATCTGACCTCCATCACTGTTATATCTGACCTCCATCACTGGCATATCTGACCAGGGTCCACTGTTATATCTGACCTCCATCACTGTTAAATCTGACCAGGGTCCACTGTTATATCTGACCTCCATCACTGTTATATCTGACCTCCATCACTGTTACATCTGACCTCCATCACTGTTATATCTGACCTCCATCACTGTTATATCTGACCTCCATCACTGTTACATCTGACCTCCATCACTGTTATATCTGACCTCCATCACTGTTATATCTGACCAGGGTCCACTGTTATATCTGACCTCCATCACTGTTATATCTGACCAGGGTCCACTGTTATATCTGACCTCCATCACTGTTATATCTGACCTCCATCACTGTTAAATCTGACCTCCATCACTGTTGTATCTGACCTCCATCACTGTTATATCTGACCTCCATCACTGTTATATCTGACCTCCATCACTGTTATATCTGACCTCCATCACTGTTATATCTGACCAGGGTCCACTGTTACATCTGACCTCCATCACTGTTATATCTGACCTCCATCACTGTTATATCGGACCAGGGTCCACTGTTATATCTGACCTCCATCACTGTTACATCTGACCTCCATCACTGTTATATCTGACCTCCATCACTGTTAAATCTGACCTCCATCACTGTTATATCTGACCTCCATCACTGGCATATCTGACCAGGGTCCACTGTTATATCTGACCTCCATCACTGTTATATCTGACCAGGGTCCACTGTTATATCTGACCTCCATCACTGTTATATCTGACCTCCATCACTGTTGTATCTGACCTCCATCACTGTTATATCTGACCAGGGTCCAATGTTACATCTGACCAGGGTCCACTGTTATATCTGACCTCCAGCACTGTTATATCTGACCAGGGTCCACTGTTATATCTGACCTCCATCACTGTTATATCTGACCTCCATCACTGTTATATCTGACCAGGGTCCACTGTTATATCTGACCTCCATCACTGTTATATCTGACCAGGGTCCACTGTTATATCTGACCTCCATCACTGTTATATCTGACCTCCATCACTGTTATATCTGACCTCCATCACTGTTATATCTGACCTCCATCACTGTTATATCTGACCTCCATCACTGTTATATCTGACCAGGGTCCACTGTTATATCTGACCTCCATCACTGTTAAATCTGACCAGGGTCCACTGTTATATCTGACCTCCATCACTGGCATATCTGACCAGGGTCCACTGTTATATCTGACCTCCATCACTGTTATATCTGACCTCCATCAATGTTATATCTGACCAGGGTCCACTGTTATATCTGACCTCCATCACTGTTATATCTGACCTCCATCACTGTTGTATCTGACCTCCATCACTGTTATATCTGACCTCCATCACTGTTATATCTGTCCTCCATCACTGTTATATCGGACCTCCATCACTGTTATATCTGACCTCCATCACTGTTATATCTGACCTCCATCACTGTTATATCTGACCTCCATCACTGTTATATCGGACCTCCATCACTGTTATATCTGACCTCCATCACTGTTATATCTGACCTCCATCACTGTTATATCTGTCCTCCATCACTGTTATATCTGACCTCCATCACTGTTATATCTGACCAGGGTCCACTGTTATATCTGACCAGGGTCCAATGTTATATCTGACCAGGGTCCACTGTTATATCTGACCTCCATCACTGTTATATCGAACCTCCATCACTGTTACATCTGACCTCCATCACTGTTATATCTGACCAGGGTCCACTGTTATATCTGACCTCCATCACTGTTATATCTGACCTCCATCAATGTTATATCTGACCAGGGTCCACTGTTATATCTGACCTCCATCACTGTTATATCTGACCAGGGTCCACTGTTATATCTGACCAGGGTCCACTGTTATATCTGACCTCCATCACTGGCATATCTGACCAGGGTCCACTGTTATATCTGACCTCCATCACTGTTATATCTGACCTCCATCAATGTTATATCTGACCAGGGTCCACTGTTATATCTGACCTCCATCACTGTTATATCTGTCCTCCATCACTGTTATATCTGTCCTCCATCACTGTTATATCTGTCCTCCATCACTGTTGTATCTGACCTCCATCACTGTTATATCTGACCTCCATCACTGTTATATCTGACCTCCATCAATGTTATATCTGACCAGGGTCCACTGTTATATCTGACCTCCATCACTGTTATATCTGACCTCCATCACTGTTATATCTGACCTCCATCACTGTTATATCTGACCAGGGTCCACTGTTATATCTGACCTCCATCACTGTTGTATCTGACCTCCATCACTGTTGTATCTGACCAGGGTCCACTGTTATATCTGACCAGGGTCCAATGTTACATCTGACCAGGGTCCACTGTTATATCTGACCTCCAGCACTGTTATATCTGACCAGGGTCCACTGTTATATCTGATCTCCATCACTGTTATATCTGTCCTCCATCACTGTTATATCTGACCAGGGTCCACTGTTATATCTGACCTCCATCACTGTTATATCTGACCAGGGTCCACTGTTATATCTGACCTCCATCACTGGCATATCTGACCAGGGTCCACTGTTATATCTGACCTCCATCACTGTTATATCTGACCTCCATCACTGTTATATCTGACCTCCATCACTGTTATATCTAACCTCCATCACTGTTATATCTGACCTCCATCACTGTTATATCTGACCAGGGTCCACTGTTATATCTGACCTCCATCACTGGCATATCTGACCAGGGTCCACTGTTATATCTGACCTCCATCACTGTTATATCTGACCTCCATCACTGTTATATCTGATCTCCATCACTGTTATATCTGACCTCCATCACTGTTATATCTGTCCTCCATCACTGTTGTATCTGACCTCCATCACTGTTATATCTGACCTCCATCACTGTTATATCTGACCTCCATCACTGTTATATCTGACCTCCATCACTGTTATATCTGACCAGGGTCCACTGTTATATCTGACCTCCATCACTGTTATATCTGTCCTCCATCACTGTTATATCTGACCTCCATCACTGTTATATCTGACCTCCATCACTGTTATATCGGACCTCCATCACTGTTATATCTGACCTCCATCACTGTTATATCTGTCCTCCATCACTGTTATATCTGACCTCCATCACTGTTATATCTGTCCTCCATCACTGTTATATCTGACCTCCATCACTGTTATATCTGACCTCCATCACTGTTATATCTGTCCTCCATCACTGTTATATCTGACCTCCATCACTGTTATATCTGACCTCCATCACTGTTATATCTGACCTCCATCACTGTTATATCTGACCAGGGTCCACTGTTATATCTGACCTCCATCACTGTTATATCTGACCTCCATCAATGTTATATCTGTCCTCCATCACTGTTATATCTGACCTCCATCACTCTTATATCTGACCTCCATCACTGTTATATCTGTCCTCCATCACTGTTATATCTGACCTCCATCACTGTTATATCTGACCAGG